>NC_134474.1:55378615-55543215 GCF_964194025.1 Convolutriloba macropyga | reverse complement strand
GTATTTCTCCAATTGTCAACTATGAGTTATCTCAGAGTCTACATTTTCTTCCAACCCTACAAAATTCATTAGGGGAATGTGAACTTTATGCGGTCCTTGCTTTTTTTCGTAAAGTCGCTTTTGGCGGGTCGATATTTTTGGGGGAGATACATAAGTGATATGATGGAAACATTTTCGGAAAGCTGAATCGATGGTCACCTCTCTGTCTAATCGCGGCTCATGCTGAGCTGACGTAAATATGTAATTTTGCATGCAGCTGGGCGTTAGAATTTGAGGGGGTTGGAAATTATTGAGTGCAAGCTCATTGCCGATGCTGATGAGGCTACGATAGAAATAATGATCAATTTCTTGTTCTTTTTAATTGCTCTCGAACGAAGTTTGAAGCAATTATTGTAAACGTGTGTGGACGTTTTTTTCTAGAATATTCCTTGACTTCTTGATTGATTTTTTTACACTTTAGTTCTTAATTTTTGAGTGATATAAGTTGCTCTTGATCAGAATTAAAGTTCGCTGGTTAAAGGGATGTAAGTGAAACGAAATCAAAGTCTCTGTAGCTGAGTGGTTAAGATGTCAGACTCTGCTTATCCTGGAGAACTTGGGGCTCGAACCCCTGTGAAGGTGATTTTTTGCTTACTTAAAACATTTAGCTACGCCCCCTCCCCTCTAAATTAAATGCTCCTCATCTGTCGTTCGAGAGCAATTCATCCATTGATAGTCGTTTAATTTTTTGTTTTTGTAAAATGTAAATATTTTAAATCTGTATATCAATTAGCTAAAATAATTTTTATAGAAAATGAGTTAGTAAATTCCTCTTAAGTGATCATACATTGATTACGCTTTACCTTTATTTTTTACAAACTTAGCCGTAACAGATAAAAAAATTTTACTGCACAATTTTTTCAGAGTGTTTCGTTGCTGCAATGAAAGTAGAGTTTGCGCTAATTTTTTAAATGGTCAGATATTTCTTCTAAGAGTACCAGATGATAACAGAATTGGTATCAATTTTTTAGTTTTCTCAATGTTTAATTGGTTGCTGAATGCATCCCCGTGAAAAGTGATGAAGAAGTTTTAAACAGGCCAAGGGGTTAAACTTTGCATAAATATCACTATTTGTTGCAGTGTTCTGGAGTTGGATGACTAACCATCTGGGTCCTTCCTTATCGACGTACTTATTAATCGATAAATTGATTAAATCTAATGAGCCCGGGTTTACAAATTTAACATCGTCAGGCCACGCTTGGGCAAATTAAAATTTCATGGATGATTTACAGAGTGGAAAAGAATTTAAATGAAGTGGAGTTATTCCATATTGCAACACCAAGTTAATGAACATACTATTTGCTAAAAGGCTGGCTGAGATATACGCGGGTAAACTCAATGCCTATACAGTTCACCCTTGAGCTGTAAAAACTTAATTGGGACGTGAAGACAAGTTATTCCAATTTTCGTACTTTTCTTAGTTTTCTGTTCAAAAATGAAAGACAGAGGGCGCCTTGACGACTATCTATTACCCGGTCAGTTAAGGCTAGCGAGGAAACTGGGCTGTATTACGCTGATTCGAAGGTCACAGAACCAAGTAAATTCTCAAAAGATGCGGAATTAACCGAAAGATTGTGGAAAGCAAGCTGTGACTATATAAATATCGAATGGAAAGGCTGATTTGTCGGCTGCTGGTTCATTTCTGAAATTTGAATACAAAATAATTGGATGGTTTTTCATTATTGGTGTCGAATCCTTGTGCGTATATAACATGTAAGGCTATTAACAATACCCAAGGTTATAACATTTCCGATTTCAACTTACCTCAGATTTTGACTCGCCCAGAGTTTTGGCTTGCCTGAGTTGACCCCGGTAAATGGCTGAATTTCGGAACACACTGGTTTCAGTGAAAACAAATCAGAAATCAAATGAAATATCTATCTCAATTGGGACCATCTATTGCAAATTGATTTCGAACGACATGTGAAGCAATTTATCTAAAGGTGTGTCATTTTTATTAAAAAAATTGTTTGTTTTTCTAGATTTTTTACATCTCGAGCGAGTTTTTCGCGGCTGATTTCTTGGTTGTCGCGTTATGTGAACGGCTCTCACTAATGGGGGAGAATAAGCGATCAGGTTGACGAATAATTTTCTTGCCGACTGCTTTTTAATAATTAATTTCTCGATAAACTTGTTCACGTGCGTTCATTCTGTTTATAGTTGTCTCTCTCTTCATTTTTAGCAAGGCAACAGATGGTAGGCTTGTACAAGTAAAACGTATTTCAAAATATTTCAGCCCCTTATAAGGGCAACTAACAGGTTTTCGGTTTTTAGTACCATTTCTCTTGCAATGAGTACCAAGCATCATTTGGACCCTAGCATCATTTAGCTTTGAAAATTTTTTAACATTTGTGAAGATTATTATTGTTTGCTATGATTGTTTCATATTTAGCCATTTTATTTAACTTTCTCTTAAAAATCATGAAAAACACGCCTTCTGAGTTTCTCATTTTGTTGCTTTCCTGAGACTTTGATCTGTTTTTGCTCTCTACGGACACTTGTTGACATGTCATGTTTTTAAATTGCTCTTGAACGAAGTTAACAGCAATTATTGTAAACCTGTTGGTCTTTTTTATGCAAATTTTTTGCTTGACCATTTTGCGCTTTTCTTCTAGAACATTCTTTGACTTCTCAAGTGATTTTTTCGCGCTTTCGTTCTTCATTTTTGAGTGATCTCTATTGCTCTCACTCCGAATTAAAGCTAAGAGCTAATATAAAATTGTTTTAGCATATCAATAGTAAGGACCTGATAGCCCAGTGGTCAGTGAATCAAGTTATGGACCGGGAGGTCAATGGTTCGAATCCCAGCGGGGTGAATTTTTTTTCTACCCGCCTGTCGTTCGAGAGCTGACATTAGTCGGTTTATGTTTTTTTATGATATCACTTATTCGTCAAAAAAAAATTGATTTCCTATTTTTGTTTTTCTGGTATTTTATTACATGTGGGATCATTTTTTGAGTCTCACTGGCTGCTGTATTTTTAGTTTTAATAGCAAAGTTTTTTTTATTCCATCACTTGTGGTTTTGAATTTTTCCTGCTCTGTTTTGTACCTGCAAGAGTTTAAGATCTTTGTTACACCTTGGAAATTGTTTTTGTTCATAACTAGGGAACTAAATTTTGTTTTCTAGCAACAACTTTTGTCTCTGACTGCATTTGATTTTTAAAAGGTTGAAAAGAATTCTTTTTTATGCAGCCATTGTAATTTTCATATCAAAGATTTTGATTTCGAAAGCGTGACTGCCGAGTTTTGCATCTGTCGTCCTTTTTATTGCTTCCCCGTTGAACTTCATCTGTGCTTTCTGTTTTCGACTGAGTCTTGTTTGAAATGTCTTATTTTAATTAGCTTTGACATCACTTACTCTTCAAAACAGTGTTTTCCTAATTAAATTTTCGTATTTTTTGAAGATGAGGGATTGTTTACTTTAGTGATATTCTGACTGGTTGCTCCATTATTAATTGCAATAGCCAGGTCCATTTTTGTTTCATCTTTGTGTTGGCTTCCTTCTTGAACTTGTCCTATTTTGTTTTCTACCTAAGAGAGTAAGATTTTTGTTACATCTGTGAAATCACGCTTGTGTTGTAGGGCTCTCCGGCTGAGTAAGAAATGCGCTCGTCATGAAATTCTTTTGTGACTGGTTATTTTTTGTGGGTACGGAACCTGGAGTTATCTGGACACAAACATCTTTGAGTCACATTAGAGCTTTTTTGCTCGTTCAGGTTCCCTTAAACTGGTACAACGTCAATTTTATCTGAAATTATATGCTACTCAACGGTCGTAGACTAATTTTCTCCAAGGCTCGATTTTAACGTGTTCTTGGCAAACGTAAGGCTTCATCGGACGTGTTTGTCCTCATTTCTTTGTCCTCATTTTTTTAAATGTTTAAAAGAGTTCTTTCGTATATATTGATTTCAAAAACACGCCTGTCAATTTCCCTTTTCGTGGCACATTGGTTTCCATCTAATGTGAAAACGTTCGTAGTTAAAAAATCTCTTGACATGTCATGGTTTATTGCTTTTGACATAAGTAATCCCGGGAGAAAATGGCAGTTTTTCCATTTTCAGATTTGTTGTCTTTTTCATATAAACAAGGTCACATGCTTTTCTGAGTCTCAGTAGTTGCTCCAGTTTTAGTTTTAATAGCCAGATTTGTATTTCATTTTTTGTTTATTCAGTCATTCGTGCTTTTTCCTCTGTGTTGTGGGCGTACTGATTATACCGAGATAGTCGTAATGAATTTTTCTTCCGTTCTCAAAATAACAACGTACTGAAGGTTTTTCCACCGACACTGCTTCCTAGTTTAAGATAATTCTTAAAGAACCATAAGTAAAATTTTGCTGTCTTGTTTTACCCAATTTTTCGGTTTAGGTTAAATTGATATGTCCGGAAAAACAAGTGAATTTTTGGTAATAATTTGACTATCATGCGCTTGCAATTTATGGTAATAGAAGTTTGTTTCCGATCACTCGTTTTTAATTCGTCGACAAATTTCATTTTGTAAAGCGAGTCAGTTAATTTTTTCAGTACTTTAACTTCTGCGTATTTTCAATGGCCTTTTACCTTGGAACTATCGTAATAAACTAATTACGTGTTAATATAAAAGTGTCGATACTCAACGTTAATTAAACGTCAGAAATGTGGCCAGAAACGTGTCAAAAAGTGCAATCACAAAGCATGCTAGCTTACGCTGATCTCTTGTTTGGTTGTGATGGATTCATATCAGTTCGCAAAGCACTTTTTGCTCAATGCTTTTCTCACATTCACTTCGTCTGCTTTTTCTCAAATTTGTTCAAGCATTGTCTTTTTTTGCTACTCCTATGCTTAAATACCGTTAAGAGCTGTATATATAGTTTACGATATTTGTACAAAACAGTTATTTTTCTTCACTATTGATTAAATCTATACAAATGTAATTTAATTTACATGTACATGTTTTTGTTCACCAAAAAGCAGACTTTATAGTACCATCGTATTATGTATTTGCTGCCTGGAAAATGAATTCTTTTGTCGGCAAAATTTTTGAGATGTGCCTGCACTTAAGTTTTTTTATATTGAATGGTAGAGGCATTGATAATTGGTGTTTTTTCGTTTTTGGGGAAAACTCGTTGGGGAAACTTGGTTACACTTCTCAAACGTGGAATCAGTCACTGATTTGTACTAGACAGGAAATCATAAAGCAGCATCTCTTAGCTCTTTTGTGTTCAACAGAAACCGGTCATATAGAGCAAATGTGAAGTTAAGACTCGATCAAATTATTTAGCATGGAGCTACTATTGGTGGTCTCAAATGGGTGTTTTACAGTTGGGTGTTTTACAGTTTTATCTAATGTGAAAACATTCGTAGTTAAAACTCTTTTTGACATGTCATGCTTTATTGTTTTTGACATAAGTAATCCCGGGAGAAAATGGCATTTTTCCATTTTCAGATTCGTTGTCTTTTTTCATATAAACAAGGTCATATGCTTTTCTGAGTCTCAGTGGTTGCTCCAGTATTAGTTGTAATAGCCAGATTTGTACTTCATTTTTTTCTTATTTAGTCATTCGTGCTTTTTCCTCTGTGGGCGTACTGATTATACGGAGATAGTCGTAATGAATTCTTCTCCCGTTCTCAAAGATAATTCGTAAAGAGCCATAAGTAAAATTTTGCTGTCTTGTTTTACCCAATTGTTCGGTTTAGGTTAAATTGATATGTCCGGAAAAACAAGTGAATTTTTGGTAATAATTTGACTATCATGCGCTTGCAATTTATGGTAATAGAAGTTTGTTTCCGATCACTCGTTTTTAATTCGTCGACAAATTTCATTTTGTAAAGCGAGTCAGTTAATTTTTTCAGTACTTTAACTTCTGCGTATTTTCAATGGCCTTTTACCTTGGAACTATCGTAATAAACTAATTACGTGTTAATATAAAAGTGTCGATACTCAACGTTAATTAAACGTCAGAAATGTGGCCAGAAACGTGTCAAAAAGTGCAATCACAAAGCATGCTAGCTTACGCTGATCTCTTGTTTGGTTGTGATGGATTCATATCAGTTCGCAAAGCACTTTTTGCTCAATGCTTTTCTCACATTCACTTCGTCTGCTTTTTCTCAAATTTGTTCAAGCATTGTCTTTTTTTGCTACTCCTATGCTTAAATACCGTTAAGAGCTGTATATATAGTTTACGATATTTGTACAAAACAGTTATTTTTCTTCACTATTGATTAAATCTATACAAATGTAATTTAATTTACATGTACATGTTTTTGTTCACCAAAAAGCAGACTTTATAGTACCATCGTATTATGTATTTGCTGCCTGGAAAATGAATTCTTTTGTCGGCAAAATTTTTGAGATGTGCCTGCACTTAAGTTTTTTTATATTGAATGGTAGAGGCATTGATAATTGGTGTTTTTTCGTTTTTGGGGAAAACTCGTTGGGGAAACTTGGTTACACTTCTCAAACGTGGAATCAGTCACTGATTTGTACTGGACAGGAAATCATAAAAAGCAGCATCTCTTAGCTCTTTTGTGTTCGACAGAAACCGGTCATATAGAGCAAATGTGAAGTTTAGACTCGATCAAATTATTTAGCATGGAGCTACTATTGGTGGTCTCAAATGGGTGTTTTACAGTTGTACGGATCCATGCTAATCTGGGCCCTTATTTCGTTTGTAGTAGCTGTTTCTATGGTCTAACCGGCTGATTAAGAAATGCGCTCGTCATGAAATTCTTTTTTGACTGGTTATTTTTTGTGGACACGGAACCTGGAGTTATCTGGACACAAACAGCTTTGAGTCACATTAGAGCTTTTTTGCTCGTTCAGGTTCCCTTAAACTGGTACAACGTCATTTTTATCTGAAATTATATGCTACTCAACGATCGTAGACTAATTTTCTCCAAGGCTTGATGTTAACGTGTTCTTGGCAAACGTAAGACTTCATCGGACGTGTTTGGGAGACAAGTGAAACTAAGGGAACAAATGTCCATAAATAGGGAACTAAATTTTGCTTTTTGGCATCATCTGTTTTCTTTGTCCTCATTTTTTTAAAAAAATGTTTAGAAGAGTTTTTTCGTATGGAGCCAGTGATTTTTATTAAAGTTTATATCCAAGATACTGATTTCAAAAACACGCCTGTCAATTTCCCTTTTCGTGGCACATTGGTTTTCATCTAATGTGAAAACATTCGTAGTTAAAACTCTTTTTGACATGTCATGCTTTATTGTTTTTGACATAAGTAATCCCGGGAGAAAATGGCATTTTTCCATTTTCAGATCCGTTGTCTTTTGTCATATAAACAAGGTCATATGCTTTTCTGAGTCTCAGTGGTTGCTACAGTATTAGTTGTAATAGCCAGATTTGTACTTCTCATTTTTTTCTTATTTAGTCATTCGTGCTTTTTCCTCTGTGGGCGTACTGATTATGCCGAGATAGTCGTAATGAATTCTTCTCCCGTTCTCAAAATAACAACGTACTGAAGGTTTTTCCACCGAAACTGCTTCCTAATTCAAGATAATTTGTAAAGAGCCAGAAGTAAAATAGCCATAAACATTCGAGATTGATACCAATACTCGAATGTGCCAACTTTTTACTTGTTGTTTTAATTTTTTAGCTGTAAAAATATTTGGACATATTTCCGCTTGCATTTCTAACTCTATTGATTGATTTCAAAATATTGCGATATGATTCTTTACATAAACTTTTTTATTGGGGTTGTGTAGTTTTTTGCAAAACTGATTTGTGATGATTTTTCCTGTGCTGCTGCAGATACCTTATGCAAGTTCTACCTTCAAGCGCTGCGACTGACTTTAAAGTTAGCAATTGATACCTGTTAAATAACTGGTCATTCCATTAAAAATTTCATAAAAGCTTAAAATCATTCAATCAAAAATTTCATGAAAGCGTGGTCATTCCATTAAAACTGGCTATTTCATTCCATTTAAAATTTAATAAAAGTATCAAGAGTTTACAGGTTTTTAATGGAAAGATATGGCCTGTTAATTAACAGATATCAACGCTAACTTTAAAGTCATTCGTAGGGCTTGAAGATAGAACTTTCATATTCATAAGGTATCTGCAACAACACAAGAATAATGATCAAAAATCATTTTTTTACTTACAAAAAATTAGATTTCCCCAAAGGAAAATTTTACGTACAGCCTATGTAAAGAATTATATCAGGAAATTTTAATCAATTGAGCTAGGAATGCAAGCGGAATTATGTCGAACCAATAATTTGCAATTAAAAAATTTAAAACAATAAGTTAAAAGATGGCACATTCGAGTATTGGTGCCAAACAGCACACAATTAAATTTTTTTTCACTTGAAGTGATATCTGAAGTGAGATAATTGCGTGTGTTTTCTAATTTATGTGTTCAGTTCGCTAAAACCGACCGATGGCAGTAATTTAACTGTTTAATTTCCGTAAAATGTGAAGACACATCGGAAAGCTAAACTTCTGTTTGAGATGAGCTTGTGTTAGCAGTTTGGCATTTTGTTAGCTTTATTTTGTTAGAATTTCTCGGCTCGTTTTTGACCTTGTCGTTCAAAACTTGACCCTTTGTGGAAAATATAGCGGCAATGCCTGTTGCTATTTTTGGGGTAAAATTAATCGAACTTTTCGTTTTATTCTTTCAATATTTTCAACTGAATTTTTTAATGGTTATATAACATTTACATTTTCACATCTTAAATTATGTTCATCTTCCCCTTGCTGTTTCAGTTTGTTTAATAGTGTCTGACTGTTAAACTTATTATGTCTGATTCGGTCAAAGTTTTTTATTGCATCAAAGTTCTTATGAGCGTTTTACGGAGCCTTGTTTGAGATCCTAGGATCGATGCCAATTGAAGCTTCGATGTTTTATTAGTTAGATATATGACGAAAAGGTTGTAGCGGATTGTATCGCTAGTTGAGTGTGTTGTGATGGGTAGTGCTCAGTTTTAGATAGTTTGTTTTTGCTTTGAATCAAAAGGCACGGCAAGTGCAGAGGCCAAGAATGCATATCTAAACGGAGAAACTTATAATCTAATTGTATGAGTTGTCGTGATAATGGGAGCAAGTGCTGGATGCGGAAAAGAAACAGCTCGAGATCTTGCACTTCGGGGAGCTACAGTCATCATGGGCAATCGAAAAGAGCAAAACTGTCGTTGAAGCTCCGCGTGAACAAGAAGGTCATGACAAACTTCCTGATGAGCGTTTTGTTGTGAAGAAGTTAGATTTGGGTTACATCGAAAGTATGAAAAAGTTTGCTGAAGAGGTCAAGAGAGAATATCCTGTCACAGATATACTAATCAACAATGCTGGAACATATGGTGGTCCCAGACAAGTTACCAAGGATGGCTTTGAATCCATGTTTCAAACAAACCATCTGGGTCATTTCTTGTTGACGTACTTGCTAATTGACAATCTACTCAAATTGCCAAATAAACCTAGAGTTGTAAACTGATCGTCATCTGGGAAACTATGGCTGATGCAAATTTCATGGATGACTTGCAGAGTGAGAGGGCCTTCAAATAGGAAGGATTTATTGCTTATTGCGGTAAAGTTATTCAATGTGCTGTTTTCTAAAAGATCGGCTGAAATGTATGAGGGTAAAATCACTGTCTATTCCGTACATCCGGGAGCGGTCAAGACCGAGCTGGGACGTGAAAACAAATTCTTCCGGTTCGTTGGAAGCTGTCTGGGATTTATGTTCAAGACTGAAAGACAAGGTGCACTCACGACTATCTATTGCGCTGTCAGTTACAAAGCAGGCGAGGAAACTGGGCTGTATTACGCCGATTCGAAGGTCGCAGAACCAAGTAAACTTGCAAAGGATGCACAATTGGCAGAAAGATTGTGGAAAGCCAGCTGTGACTACCTCGATATTCAATGCGAAGTTGATGCCTCGAGATTACGCTTATAAGATGCCTAACAATATCCTGGACAAGTCTTTCAAGAAATCGGGAGCTAAAAAGACAAATTTCAAACATCAAGCAGTTGATAGCTTTGAGGTTTTGAGATCTCAAATGTCACTGAAAATGTTCTCTGTGCCAATTACAGAGGAGGGATTTTTTTAACACATGAATTTTTTTTTGCTAAAATGCACAAAGGATGCAATGTCGTCGGGAATGGTTCATTTCGAAAGTTTTTATTCCAACACCTTTCGAATGCCAAATTTTAACTTATTATTTGCGAATTTAAATTCGCAAGAATCTTATCGAAACGTCTCGCTGTGCTACTATTTTTTGAATCAAATTTATCTTTTATACTTAAATTGTATCAGTCTCATATCCTCTATTTTTCCACAGGTCTTTTACAGCTCCAAATACATACCTGATTCACCTCCATCTCTATCATTAGTTGTTTGATTTTCCATTTTGTACAAATAACAGATTCGCTGTTATCAATTACTTCTTCAAATAAGTAAATCAACTTTCTCGTCAAAGTTTTCTTTCGTCATATAAGCTAGATTTCCCCCTATTGTTAATCTTATAAGTTACCTGCAGACTCCAAGGATAGTTTCGATTTTGCCTAGAAATCGAGACTATCTATTGCGCTGTCAGTTACAAAGCAGGCGAGGAAACTGGGCTGTATTACGCCGATTCGAAGGTCGCAGAACCAAGTAAACTTGCAAAGGATGCACAATTGGCAGAAAGATTGTGGAAAGCCAGCTGTGACTACCTCGATATTCAATGCGAAGTTGATGCCTCGAGATTACGCTTATAAGATGCCTAACAATATCCTGGACAAGTCTTTCAAGAAATCGGGAGCTAAAAAGACAAATTTCAAACATCAAGCAGTTGATAGCTTTGAGGTTTTGAGATCTCAAATGTCACTGAAAATGTTCTCTGTGCCAATTACAGAGGAGGGATTTTTTTAACACATGAATTTTTTTTTGCTAAAATGCACAAAGGATGCAATGTCGTCGGGAATGGTTCATTTCGAAAGTTTTTATTCCAACACCTTTCGAATGCCAAATTTTAAACTTATTATTTGCGAATTTAAATTCGCAAGAATCTTATCGAAACGTCTCGCTGTGCTACTATTTTTTGAATCAAATTTATCTTTTATACTTAAATTGTATCAGTCTCATATCCTCTATTTTTCCACAGGTCTTTTGCAGCTCCAAATACATACCTGATTCACCTCCATCTCTATCATTAGTTGTTTGATTTTCCATTTTGTACAAATAACAGATTCGCTGTTATCAATTACTTCTTCAAATAAGTAAATCAACTTTCTCGTCAAAGTTTTCTTTCGTCATATAAGCTAGATTTCCCCCTATTGTTAATCTTATAAGTTACCTGCAGACTCCAAGGATAGTTTCGATTTTGTCAAGTTTTGAAATGCGCTCTTTGAAAAGTACACAGCTTCAAGAACCATAGTATTCACTATATCATTCAGCTCTTCAAGGCCTGTCAGAAGAATAGGTATGCAGAAAGCGGGAAGTAACGCTCTTACCTTATGTTTGAAAATTTCAACAGCGAGAAAAAAATTTTCTTTGCAAAATCATTCTTAATGCGCAAATTTCGGTTCTTATAAAATTTATTAATAAACGTCAGTCTCCATAACTTCATCTTCTGATGTTGCCGAAATAGAGAAACATTTAATTTTCTGTTTGAACCTGAAAACAACATGACAAACAAACAAATCATAGGAAATAGAACAATAGGAAATAGATTTGTTCATTACTACTTAACTATGTTATTGTTTCTGAAACTCCATTATCTGAATTTTCTACCTATCTGGTTTCCATATAAAACTTGAACAATTAAGCAGTTAATGAAATTGAATTTGGGAATTTTTTTATATATCTTTCTTTATACATACATAAATTCGTAGCCTGGATGCAGAAATTAATTTGCGGATACAAAAAAGAACCTGTCAAAAGAATTCTGAAGATATCTTTATTGTCCTCTTCTATTGCTGGTCAACAAGAAGCTCCACACGATATTGAAAGTTAAAACGGTTTGGCATTCAGCAGTTAAAGGTCGGGGCACGGAAATTTCTATTTGAAATGAAAAATGTTAAAGTGAAGTATGTATGTTCTGACGCGTATGTATGTGCTGACGCGTTATTAAGGCAATTTTTGATCTTGCGTAGGGTATAGGATTAAAAAGTTTTTTTTGAAAAATGTCTTTCGAAAGTCATCGAGGTTTAAAATCTCTGTGAAACTTCACTTTTCAAAAGATGTTCACATTGTTGACAATTTTTCTTAATTTTTGCTTTTTGTGTAACTTATTTCACTTTCCGTATTATAGTGGAATCAGATTATGGCCAGGCTAATATTGGTCCTATTGTTTTTTAGAGATTTGGATTTGTTTAGATTTTTCGGTTTGTAGAGCAATTTTTTTCACCTATGGCCAACTTTCTGATAAATCATACTGAGGGCGATACACGTGTTTTAATGGTGCATAGAGATTGTAGTCTAAATTGGTCTTTTGGCAACTAATCGTATATTTCGTTGAGACTTTTCATTGAAAATGTGATTTTTACCCACTTTTAGCCTGGTCTTGTTAATTGCTCTCGAATGAAATTTGCAGCGATTATTTTAAACGCTGTGGTCTTTATTTTTGATGAGTTTCTGCTAGGTTGTTTTGTATTTACGAGTGTCTTTTACGATTGACGTTTACGAGTGTTACGATTTTCGTTCACAAGTGTCAGCAATCGATCTCAAGTGGCGCCCGTTTTCTACAAAGTCAAATCAAAACTGCGCAAAATTCGTTATATGTCACTTCAAATTTTTCTAGCGGAAAATATTCCCCTCTAACAACCTCGATTGAAGGCGCATTAGTGAAATTTGTTCTCCCCGACTGAAACAGGCTGCAGTAGATTCGAGATCCCACTATTTTGAGAGCAATTCTTCCAATTAAAGCTGTTTACGTTTACTGAATTACAAAACGGACATGGTTCCATTGAAGTTGAAAACGAAATTTAAATGAATAGATACAATGCATTCAGTTAGTTTACGGTACTTAATATTTGAAACTATTTGTTTTTCGTTAAAATTGTGTTTTTTTTGGTTTTGAATGTAATTGTTAGTTTTTTATATATGTTTTTCAGTGTTAGTATTAAAAAGTATTACTCGTTCGTATAGTGTCATTAATGATAAGGGTAATTGTTTGAGTTCATTGCTAATGGATTTAAGGACGCTGAAACCAACTGTTTTCAATGAAATGATGAACCTTGAGTCTTGCCCTTTAGACGTCTTGAGTTCAATTGATAGCTGGTTGTAGGTATGTCGTTAACGCTGAATGATTTCGCAAAATGTTTGACTTGTTTTGATTTCCGACTATTTGATTTTGTACTACTTTTTACATGAGCCATTTTGTGACTACTCCGATTGTCATTCAATGCTTGCATGGTTTCTGAAATTCAAATAGCTAATGGGTTTTATTTTTTGTTACAAGAACAAAGATTTATGGAAATTTTTGGTCTCTCGTTTTTGTTTTTTATTAAGTTCTAATATAAACTTATGAACAAGAGGTCCAAGCTGCATATTTCTGTAATACATATGCATATATTTATAATAAGGTTTTTTTTCTTACTTTGATTTCTGTTTAAATTGAAGGTGAAATTTTGTTGACTTGCTAAATATTGTTGTTTTGGTGACTTGTCTTTTAGTCCGAATAATGGCAAGACTGATCAGCCTTCTGACGACGTGTTATTCAAATTGCGATTTTCATTTTCCTGTACTTTTATTGTTGGTTTTACCTTCCTGACGCACACCTTAAATTTGCTGTTTTTGTGGGGCTAGTGTTGTTCATAACTCGCTTAGTGGACATGTGTATTGATTTTTTTTAGTTAACATTGTTGTTTGTAATTGGCGAACATTATCAGCATATAAATTTTGTTTTTTTTTCAATTTTGATGCCACAAGTCTAGACAGTTTTGGTTTTGCTCAAATGTTTTGTCCTTTTTACTTGTCCTTTTAAATTGTCCTTTTATGTCCTGTTTACTTGTCCTTTTTTTTCGAAAAAAGGGGGCTTTTAGAAATTTTACAAGGTTTTTAATTCGGATCTATTCTGTTTTGCCCCCCCCCAGCTAGTGAGCATAAATATTTTATGACCCGCAGGCGCACGTGCTATTTTCTTACATAGTAACGTGCTATATAACAACATAAATTTTGTAACTGGGGGTTATAAAAAGTACTGGGGGCCGAAACAACATCGATCCCATAACTTATATAAGTCTTTGCAGCTGTGTTTTTTTTAAACTTCTCTGCAAACTTACAATTCTAGATTGAGGGTTTAAAATCTGATCGAATTGAAATTGAGCCCACGGACGATTTGTAATGAAATTGTTAATTAGAAGTCATTATTGCTTGCGATTTATTTTCGAAAAAAATAGAGGATGATTTCTAGATCCCTTCTTTTGAAACCCCCTTTACTTGTCATTTTTTACTATGAAATTGTTTTTGCTGCTGGCAAAAATTGCTTTGAGTTCATTTCTGTCGTGTCATTTGTTCTGCTGTTCTTTCAAGTGAACCAGAGAAGTTTGTTCTCGCTGATATCATACCTTTTTTTGTTTAGCTCTACCCTTTCAAAAAATCTTAAAAATTTTTCAGAAAATTTTACTTCAACTATTGTATTTTGAAGGTGGTCCATGACTACTTAATTTTTAGAGAATGAAGCTAAGATTATAAATGAGCGAGGCCGCAACATTGAGTCATTGTTCATTAGCGAGCCCCCTTGTTAATTTATATTCTCTGAATAGCCGAAACCGATTTGATATCCGAAAAAAGCCATAGAGGAACAGGCAAATGATCGGGGCAGCAAAAATTATGCCAGTTTATCAAAAGCGGCTGTTACCGATAAAATTGTTCGAGGCACTCAAAACTGTTCCTTCCCAATAAATATTATCGGTTGTTTTCTGAATTTTTCTGGAACCTTGGGCAAAGATCAAACTCTGAAATTACTGTTCGCTTAATCCGGTGACCAGAGTTTAAGATTCTTGAACGAGTAGGAAGTAAAGAGATTTTTGGTACATTTTTAAGATCTCGTTCTTTCCTCAGTAACAGTTTTCTAATCCATCTGCATTCAGTCGAATTCAAAGCTATTTAGCTAATGGCCCTCCATGGATGCATAGCTCCTCGCGGTGCCCCTTGGACGCCCTTCAGGCAGCTGGGTGACGTAATGCATTCACCGCGTCCTGAGCCCGTGCCCAAGGCTTAGTTTGGAAGTGGCGACTCCGGTCAAAAAAGCAGCCAAGAAACCACAATGCGCACACGAAATAAAGGTTACTTCAATAAAGCTACGTGCCCTGCGGGAACTGGGATGCCCACCCACGCTGCAGTGGGAAGAGAAGTAAAGACAGCCTACCCACTCTTCACGCACACCTGCGAAAAAGACAATCACACTCGCAAGTTGGAATATACGCACTCTTGCAGCCTGAAAGCAAACCCTTGCTCGCCGACAGCCTCTGCAGCCGAGGTGCGACAGTGGCATGCCTCCAGGAGAACCGTTTACCAGGAGACGATGCATGCGTCATACTAGACTCAAACGGTGTGCCCTCATACAAACCTTCATTTCAGGTGAAGAAAAATCTGGCCTTCATGGTGTTGGCATTGCGTTTCAGCTCAAGATAGCCAAATGTGTTATGTCCTGGCGCCCTTTCGGTGCCCGCTAATGCCACTTGAGACTCCCTGCAAAACCAATCCCTATCTCTCTTATTTCCGCCTGCAGCCGCACGGAAGACGCTGACCCATGCGTCAAGGAGACCTTCCACATGGATCACAACGATCTCTTAGACTGATCCCGAAAACAGACTTCCTGCTGTTAGCTGGTGACTGGAACGCCAAACTTGGTGCCCCACCCCAACCGAGAATGCAGCCATCGGAAGTTTCACTCTGGTTGGCAGAAATGATAATGGTGACCACCTAACCCAGATGGCCCCAGCTAGAGGGCTCCTTGTCACCATCACAACCTTCAAGAAAAACCCGCGTGCCCTGGTCACCTGGCTGTCCAACTACCACCGGACAAAAAATCAGATTGACTACCTCTTGGTAAAACAACGGTGGCGTTCTCCAGTCTGATGTCACCTCTACACGGCACAACACTGTCCTCGACTAAGATCATAAGATGCTCTTGGCCAGTATCCGTTTCAAGCTGAAAGCCTATACCACGAAGATCCGCCAGAGCAACCTCGACATAGCTAACCTCAGGGACTTTCTCCGCTCGCTTCTCCCAACATCGCTGGATGACCTCAACATTGAGACGGCGTTGTCCTCAATCCGCAATACGATGTCAGCAGCTGCAACGAGATCCCTACCAAAGTAGTGACCAGCCCATAAGCCGTGGCTATCGCCCAAGTCTTTAGCCCTCATAGCCAAGAGGGCCAAAGGGCGCTCGAGGAAGATGAAAAATGCCATAAAAGCAATCAAGTGTGTCCGCGCCGACAAAGTGGCGTAGTTAAGCAGACTAGCCGACGAAGTCCAGGCGGCTGATGAAGTCGGCAACACCCGCCTTGTCTACTAGACTCTCAGAACAATCTCTGGCTAACTCTCCACATGCAGCGAAGTGTTCACGAACTTCAAGGGCCAACCCATCGCAGACAGCAATGACAAAATTGAAGCATGAGCAGCCTATTTTGAGTCATTTCTGAACAATCCTGTCAACGACTCAGCAGATATCAACCCGCGAGTCTCAGATGCCCTTGCCAAAGTTGACGATTCTGCCCCCAGTAGCGCAGAGGTTACCCTTGCGCTCAAAGCCCTTAAAACAGGCAAAGCTTCTGGCACAGACCAGCTGCCCCCGAGCTCTTAAAGTTTGCAGCCGACGAGCTCGCGCTACCTCTCTAGGCTTTGTTCGGAAAGTTAAGGACAAGTATAGATCTTCCCAGTGATTGGAAAGACGCCATTATTGTCCCTGTGCACAAGAAGGGAGACAAGGGCCTTTGCTCCAACTATGGGGGCTTCTCCCTCCTTAACATTGCGTTTAAGGTTCTTGAAATAGTGATGCGCAAGAGAATTGAACCAACCTATGCGCCCTTGCGCGCTAGAATCAGCAGGTTTCAAATGCGGTGTTGGTTGCAGGGACCAAAATTTCTCTCCTGGACAAATTCTCGAGCAGTTATATTCTCATCTGTGGCGTTCGTCGATTTCAAAGCAAATTTTGACAGCGTTAACCGCGACTGCATACGGAAGATTGCTGCAAGCCTTGGCCTTTTCGACAAAGTGATTTGTGTGCTACGCGCGATGTACACAGAGAGCCGGATCGAAGCTAAAGTGTACAACGTGACATAGCAATCCTTTAACATTAAAACCGGAGTTCGCCAATGCTTTATTTTAGCCCCTTTTCTTTTCAACTTTGTCATCGACCATATCATGATCTCCGCGCTTCGTTCTGGTAAGTTTGGTGTCAGCCTGGACGACACCGCCGTGGCAGATCTAGGTTACGCAGATGGTATCGCAATTATTGATGACAACATTGATGGTATCCAAAGATTTCTTGATGCCCTTAAAATAGAAACTGAGTCCTGTGGCCTGAAAATTAACGTAAGGAAGACTGAATTCTGCAGCAATCAAGAAGACGTCACCCTCTCCTGCAACGCTTCCCGTCTCAATCTGGTTGAACATTTCTCCAATCTGGGGAGATCGATCCAACTAAACGGTGATCTAGCCTGAGAAGTGAAGTTCCGCTTAGGCCGAGCCGTCCGGAGTTAAAAACCTCGATAAGTTCTGGTGCATGAAAGACATTCCGCTCTCCAAGATCAAAGACTACAACGCTGTTATCACCAGTGTGCTTCTCTACTCCTGCCAAACCTGGCCGCTCCGCGCCTCAGAGCTGAAAAGTTTGATTCGACAAAAGGTGCCGGCGAAGAACTCTTGGAGACCCCACAGTTACCAGCAACCTCGACACTTCCATCAAACGTAGACTCTTGAGGTGGCTCGGTCGCGTTCTTAGGATGCCTGAAGACTGTCTCCCCAACGCCACCCTTGAGTCCGTCAATGAGTTCTGGAAGCTACCACCCATGGTGTAAAAACCACCTATAGAAGCATCGTGTGCGAAGAATTCAAACAACACCTCAAGCCCCCAAGGATGTGTCACAAAAAGTGGAATGAAGAGTGGTTCAATATTGCCAAAAAACAGCTATGCTCCGGACGCAATGGAGAGCTCTTATTCGTGACAGTTTTGGAGGGTAATGGTCGACCCCGACTGAAAAGCCCGATGATGATGATGATGATGAGCTCTGAACCCATATTCTAAAACGACACCTAAACAAAGATTTAAAGCTAGTTTTGTCTAAGAGTGTATATCGATTATAAAAATGTCGTGTTTCCCATGTCTCCTAGTGGAACCGAAGACGTAATAAAATTACCGTTGGGCGCGTTCACATCTAAAATCAATATTGGTTTTCTTTGACATTGTCTTTTATTATGCTCTTGCTTCTCTCTCTCTAAGTTTAACGAGATGTTTTATTTCTTGTTGTTGACTTTTAGCGTTCATGTTCTAATTTTTCATTGAGGTAGTCATTGTGTTCTATAGTTGCAATTATGATGTCATAATTGAATTTCAATGATAAGATTGAATTTTTGTAAGTTCCATTTCGCCCTAATGAAAGGCAACAGTGTTTCAAAGTGCAGGCATTAACCTGCAAAGCTACTAAGTTTTGAATTCGACTCTGTCTTTTATAGACTATTCCTCTTAAATTTTTAATACATTTGATAGAATTTTTCAGCACAATATTAAGTTTCTTTCTCAATCTGTTGTTTTTTGTTCAATTATATATTAAATTTTCCTCTTAATGGAGTAGATGACATGCAAAAGCGTGGGTTGGGTGTTTCAATTTGACTCTACTTGTCATGCGATTGGAACTTGAATTACTATATGTTGACAGAAAAATTGGTCAAATGTACTTTTTAGTACCTACTTTTTCATAGCTTTGAATCCAAAGCCTTTCTCGATTTCGTGCCTTTTTGCAATATCTAAATTGAGATTATGGAAAGGAGGTAGTGCCTAGTGGCACTACCTCCTTTCCTGACTTCTTCCTTTCCAAGGTACCTGAGTTCTTCGTATCCATTCCACAAGTGACACTTCAGAATCGTTCCATTACATTTTCACGTACTTCTGAGGTCACGTCCTCCTACCACAGGTCAAAGATAGTGAACGGCCTCGGACAATAAAAAATATGGGCCATGTCCTCTTCTCCTCCACATAGGGTGCATATGTGGGTAGCACTCTGCCCCCATTTGTGGTGGGTTGAGCGGCATCGTCCAGCACCCACCCGGATTATATTCACAGCTTTCCACCATTTCCAGGGCAGGTGGGAACAAAGAGGTAGTTCATGGTGAGGGGTCTGATTGCGTTGAACTTCAGAAACAGGTTTACACTTCTTGATTCTGTAATTGTTGATTGACATGCTTAGAAGGCGAGTCTGTGATAGGAAACAGCGTCGCGGTTGCACTCGTAGCGGTGCTTCAGTCTGTCCAAACATTGGATGTTTTTGACCGGTCGTTTGATTCTGTCTTGCCTCTCTCGCAGCCGGCTCACGGTGTATCTTAGGTGGAGCTATCCCAGCCAGTTTATTCAAATGCCGTACCTTCGTCGTCTGCAGACAAATAGTGATTCTTATTGTCTCATTTACTTATTGTCTCATTTATCGACTTGCTGCGCATGGGAAGGCCCATACGAGACCAGCAAACCATATTCAGAGGCAGGCATTGCGAGCATTAGGGCCCATATGCGGAGAGTTCTTGGTTCAGCTCCGGACCTTGATGCCGTTAGAAGCCGTAAAGGTTATTTTTACATGAGTTTCTTTTGTACATTGAGGCAGTGTCGTTTGTGACTGTGTGTTCGGTCCAGAACGACTCCTAGATATTTGGGTTTGGGTTTATGTGTACGCCGCGTTCCTTCCCAGACAGTTTTGTGTTCTCATTGTTGATTTGTTATTCAGATTAAAGAGAGAAACCTCTGTTCTGCTTCAAATTGTTTGCTACTTAATATTTGCTGATTTCATTTCGAGGGCACTTTGCATCTTTTGTTCAATATTCACGATACTTGAATCTTGAAAGGCTATCACCTGGCCATCAGCGTAAATGCAACATCGAGATCCAGTTTGCAGAGATTGGTCGTTCGTGTAGACATTGAACAGCAGAGGTGCTAGGACGCTACCCTGTGACAGTCCGTTTCGTCTCACCGACTAGTTCGGATAGCCTTTGCAGCAAGAGCTGGTGACTGACCGTATCGTATGCGGCCGTCAGGTCCAAGAAAACACCAAGTGTAAATTTTTTTGGTAGCAGTTTTCTCTATGTTGGGTGAGATTCAGGACTTGGCAAATTGTAGATTTCCCAGGTCTGACGCCGGCTTGCTCCTTAATCATCATGGGCTCGACATTGGGTGGGGAGTTTTATTCTGACAAACAGTTTGTTTTTATGGTAGAGGAATGGGATAGCGGTAGTTTTTTTGGCATGAACGATCTTACCCAGGCTTTGGTGGGGCGATAAGGTTTGCCTTACGCCATTGCCTGGGAAGTTATTGACCCTCAGCAAAGGCTGAAAAAAATTCTAGGAGTCAAGAGAAACCCGCTTTGCACTGATGCTTGAACTTCCACACAGATTTCATCCACCCCTGCTGCTCTACCGTTTTTCTTTTCGGTCAGCGCTTGGGTGAGCTCGAAAGCAGAAATGTCATCCGAAAGGATCGAGCACTCTGATTCAAGAACTGATAGCTTTTGTCAGATTTTTTTCTCCGTCTTTCCGTTCCTGATAGTTGCGATGCAACCTGGTTGGTTGTTACACTCAGGGTTGTTCTGCTTGTGAGATTGTCGTTTTTTAAACTCAATGAATGTTATCTAAGACTCGCGTTGGGTGCTGGCTACTCTGGCACAGACCGTTTCGCCCAATTGGTGAGTCTTATCACTGAATGGGACTTCGTCAAATTTGCGGCAGTACTCTGTAGAAAGATCTGTGGTGTCACTTGTGAGACCTGGGACGTAACTGGTCCGACATCCATGTAGCATCGCTTGCCTCGAGGCGCTTTTAGGAGGTCCACCATTAGTCTGTATTTATCCGGCTTTGATTCGAAGTAGAGACCGTTTTTGGGACAGTTTTTCGAAAGTTTCCAGTCGGGTTTTTGGAAGTTGAAACTATCAGTCGGGTACCTGACTGATTTCCGGAAAATCACGGTGTCGAGCCTCTGCAGTGTCGTAAGTTCTTACCTTCAATAAGTTCTTACCCTCTACAAGACACCCCTCTATATTAATGTGCCTCAACTGACTATATTTGGTCATTATTGACGTACTTCTTCAGTGAAACGATCTTTGCGCTTTAAAAAGAATTAATATTGTTTTAGAGGCAGCGATAACGCGATAACTCTTTCAGCTCATTTCTGTATCCGTTTCTATCTTTTGTTTACGTCACGGAAGTCTATTTCGCAGCTATTTTGCCATTCTGTTGTCTATGTTTTTTTTTACTGGAGAACCACCAATGTTCGAAACCATTAAGTGATCAATTTGATGGACTTTACGGCTCCAATTAAAGTCAGAATATTTGGTGCAGGGAAAAAGACAGTGTTTGTTCAGATTTATACTTCAAAACCACTGTTTTTGTTTTCATTTCAATTATAATTGATTTATTTGAGTGAGTGAAGTCAAAAGCATTCGAAACAATTGTGTACTTGATTTGATATCTGTTTTGTTATCAGAGTTGCATTAATCTTATCAATTGGACAGAGAAAAATTTGAGTTGGACAGAGAAAAACTTAACCTTCAATTGGATTTTCTGTATTTGAAGGTGACAATTTTTCCATTTTAAACAATAATTTGCCAAATTATTGATGACATTCCCACATTAGTAACCGAAGTTAGTGTTTGAGTAGAAAAGGCATTTGTCAAAGATTCTAGAGGCATTTTTTTAACTCTTTTTTGCTAATATGCATAAAAGTCACCTGACTGTCAACAAAGTACCGGGACAAGAATCAACCTCACTCGTGGAAACGGTTTCAAAACTGAAAGAAAGATCGCACGTCTTGCTGAAAATGTGTGAAATGGATTTTAATTGAACTCAATGAGAAAAATTTACGACAGAACTCAATTTTGGATTTCCCATTAGCCCTCGGGTCAGGATGAATCGGTTGTTTCTGCAATCTTTGTGCAGTGTTGTTGATAAATATGGACTAAATGAGTTAGAAAGGGCTAAATCTATGCCAATTTTTGCGAATAAAAGCTAATTCATTTCAGAAATTTTACGCCAGAATTCCCAAGAATTCTGATTCAACCTGCTATGTACTGGAGCGCTTTATAGTTCTAGTTTTTATCATTGTTTTGTCAGCAGTTAAGAAATATGTAGTTAATCAAGTTTCATTCTCAAATATGGACAAAATCCGCTAAAGATGCGCGATTTGGTGCCCGTTTTAATGAAAAAGGCTTAACTATCTAATAATCATTAAATATTTAGCAAAAAAGAGCCTGGCCAAGTGCGTCAACACTTTATTAGCTGAGTTAAAAAAAATGCTGTAATTGAAGCAATAAGTAATGATGTTGATCAGTTCTTAGTTGAAATGAAAAATGCCAAATTCGAAAAAAAAAACGGTCAATCTTCCCGGGTTGACCTCATAATTGAAAAAGTTGTAAAAACTTGTTAAAGTCGTTGTTTTGTTCACAAAACTTTCAACCTCAATGACTGCTCGAAAATGAATCTAAAGAATCCACCTATAAAAATTTTCTACATTCTCCAGCCTTTCTGATTCTACCGCCTATATCTGCTGCGTCAGATATATCTATCGGTCAAAATTGACAACAAAAAATCAGTTGAGCATAGAGGTCCCCCCTCTAAAGCGAGTAGGAACAATAAAGCGTTTTAATTTTTGTAGTTCGGACATGAATATCGGATGACCATTTTTATTGGCGGCCTGATCCTTTAAATTTTGTGATGTAACATTTTCTGATTTTGTTTCTTTATGGAACAAAGTTCATTTCATTTAATTGTGTGATCGTTTTGTGGTCAAGATTTAGGGTAGTTGAGGGCGTTTTGCAGTTTTCCGCCGAATCGCGTACTCAGGAATTATATTTCTCGGAAGGTCTTTTGATTATACCTTTCTGATTATGCGACACACGATTATGGGTCGAAGTACTCAATTAGCAAAGAAGTTGATAATTTCCTCAAACATAGTCCGCCAATAAATACTATGGCCCTATTCCAGAAGCTGCAAACACGTTTTACTTTACCATGTCATGCGAACTATGAAAAGTAAATAACCTATCCTAGTTAGGATTTAAGGTAAGTGTAGCGGGTTCTCCTGGGTGGACCCCATAATTATGAATTATAACTTCGTTTTATGGCGTCTATGAAGAGTTAGTCATACTAATTTCATTGAATGGAAATTTAAACATTTTTTTGAATTTAATCCTCAAACGCAAAATGATTTTTTTAAATTAGATCGAGAAATCCGAATTGATCATTTTTCGATAATCGTGTTTTTATGGGAAGGCTGAAAGCATAGAGCGCCAAGCAAAAATTACCAGATGAGACTGAGAGACCAAATTTTTGGAAATCCTTCTTTCTACCCTCCAATTGTGTCTGATTCGAATCTGTGCAATCCTTCTATGGAGAAGTCACGTCATAAATCTTCATACGGCGAATAATGTTTTAATGGTTGTTAACCGTCAGATTTTTCAAAATTGAAACCGTTACCCGTCAACTAGCCATAAAAATAATCATGGTTTCACTAAAATTTGACTATAATTCAGTCCACAGAACAAAATCTAATCTAATGGCTTCTAACAGCTTATCTGTTATCTGTTTTGTTTTTGCTCTGTACAATGATAGTAGCTTTTTTAGTAATCATGATTTGGGTTCTAATTTGGGTTCTATAATTACGAGTTAATAATCTGTTTTTTTCTAATGAATCTCAACATCCGTGGCTATGGTATGTGTTCCAAATACCAAGAATGGGACCAATTTTATACTGATTATGGTGGCGTTATTTTGCAGCTGTTTTTTGATTAATGGCGCTTGTCATCAATTTTGACTTGTCACCAATGATAGTTTGCTGTGGATATAAAAGAGAATATGGCGCGTGAAATTTTTGAACTTGACGAACTTATTGGTTAAGACAGTTTTCTCTTTTTTCAATGATGTCTTTTCAATTTGTCAGTAATGGTTAAGTGAATCTGCTTGAAGTCACTGAGAACTTATGATGCTTATTGAGAACCGCGAAGCGGTTCAAGATATTAAGTCAGAATTTCGAAGTGACTTATGCAGAGTCACTTAACCATGCTTAAAATACGAAACGCGCACGTTTTAAAATGACGAAAGTCAACGAAATTCAACTTCTGGCTAAGTAGCAAATTCTGGCATTTTGACTTCTGGCACTGCAGACTTTCGGCATTTTAAAATGTGCACGTGAGTGTTTTAATCAGATTTAAGTTGTTTTAAGAAGCGATAAGTTTAAATTAAGGACTTCAAAAGTTGAAAACGTTATTACTAGTCCTGCTATTTCACTCAACAGGTATTTTATGGATTGATCAATATTAGCAAAAGGGATAACAATAAAGAGAGTTAAGGCGGAGCGAAGGCTGCTGTAAATTCAGTTGTGTAAATACTTGATAGTGGCAAAATATCTGTGTTTTGATTTGTTTTTCAGCAGTTATTGAGTCATATAAAGTCTGTCATTTCACCACATATTGTTAAAGAGCCTTCCTCATCACTCCTATGGATTGCCCTTTGTTCAATTGTTTTAATTGACGCTCAAAAGCCACAGCGTTTGTGCAGGCTTCATTGTTTTCTTGTCTAGTTGCTTCATACTAAGCACGTCTATAAGTGTAGTTTTTTATTGAGATCAGTTGTTTGCTTACAATGATTTGAAGTCGTTGGTTCTTTCAAAGATAGAACTTTTTTAGACATCATAGATTTCAATCATATGTGATTGAGTAGAATATTTTGTTGAGCCCAGGAAATAAACCCTCAGTTAATATAACGCCTTTTGTATCTGATAGGAGTTAAATCTCCTCGGCAAAACTCACAGAAAAAAAACCCATGTTAAAATTGAACGTTCGTCGGCTGTGATAGTTTCATATCAGGCCCACGGGCCGCCAGGGCATGGTCACCGAACACGGGACATGGCCAAATTTGCTAAAAGTGCAGATCTCTAACAGTCAATTGGAGGTTTGTTTCCGTAAGGGCATTTTTCCTTGTAGTTTTTTCCTATCATAAGTTCGGTGGGAGTTCTTCCGAAACTGTGTGTTTGCTTGGTTTTTGTTCTTTTAATCTGATTTTTAAGAAAAAAAACTAGGTCACAGTCACATAACAGATACCTTTGGAATGTGTGTTCGCAAAGAATAATTGATAGTTATTAAAAAGAAGATTTAATTGATTGCACAATTACCTTTTTCTAATCAATTTGGTAGATTATTGCAATCACTGAAGGAATCCTGAAGTATATCCATGATTGGGTTCCATAAGATGATCTTAATTTGGTGGAAATTTTGGGTAGTGGTGTTGTTTTGTTTTACTGAGCAAATTTCTTCGCCGCCGGAAGTATTCCATCTGATAAAATTGAATGATTTTACAGCTTTTGCAAAGAAACAGTTTTTAGATAACTGAATTCGCAGTGTCGAAGTTGAGACAATTGCTGTAAGTTGTTTACCTGATGTCCAAAACGTATTTGAAAGGTAATATATGGCGCAGTGATTTTAAATCGTGCAATGAGTCAATTTTACTGCCCAGTTACATTTTCTCAAGTGAACTTAAAAAGAGATCCGTCGATGCCATTTAACAGGATGGTGCAATAGTGTTTCAGTCAAGTATTATTGGAGGCCACCTGGAGGCTAGTCGTTAGTCTATTGAAATTGATGTTATCCGATCGAGGACCTTTCTGAGTGTTATTCACGGAGGACGCCTAACTCAAGGAAAAACTTTAAAATGAAATCTTTATAATGAATTTTGTTGACTCCTTTCAGATTTGAACTGAATGTGAGAGATATAAAAAATTATTATGGCTGAAGGTGAAACTACAGCGTTTGATAAACTGATTGAAGCTGAAGTTGACAAGCGCCGGGAAGTTCTTCTTCGACTGGTCGACCAAGCATGCAACTGCTATCGAAGAAAATACGAAAACATCTTAGATGACGTTTCGATAGAAAAGGCGGTCGAGGAAATAGATTTCCAACGTGATGTTCTCAGCAAAGTTGCTCCAATTGCGGAGAAGAAAGTGGCGTCTCAATTGAGGAATGCAATGCGTCTCGAATCGGAGTTTCGTGAGATCACTCCTCAAACGGAAACTAATCATGTTCCTGGAGATAATGATTATGAATTCGTTGTCGATCCACCGACTGCAGATCCTCAGAGGGTTTCCGCTGTTGGCTCTGGAGCGGTTCCAAAACGAATCAAACATGAGCAAACTTCCGGTGTTATTGGTCACGCCTCTGGAATGAAAAGTGGCAGCTCGGCTGTCAGAAGTGGGGTATCCGGGTCAAATAGTTCAGCATCTCCCAGCTTACAGCATGATTTTGCAAATCGATTCTTACCTTTTCAAGGTATGAGTTTTGCAACTTAGAATCAATGATTGAGTGAATAAATTTGATTTCTTCTGATTAATGCAAATAATTCGAGGAGTGAGTATATTCCGTTAGCAACAATTTATAGTTAATTGCTAATTAATTGCTATTAAAGTTAATAGATAATTGCTAATACTTCCGTCGGTTACATGACAATATACCCAATGCCATTCTACCCAATGCCAAAATACCCAATGCCATTATACCCAATATGCCAATATACCCAATGCCAAAATACCCAATGCCAATATACCCAATCGTAATAATAACAATAATCACTTTGATGCTAACTTTGATAAAGAATGCTCATTTTAAGTTCAAAGGCGAAATGGTATGGCCTAATTGTGCTTTAAAGAAATGACGTCAACTTTTAGAACGCTTGCACAGAAAAACATAAAAGAGAACAAACAACTTGACAATTGAAATGCCGCTTTTAGGTTAAACCGCCTTTTAGGTCAAACCGCCTTTTAGGTCAAACCGCCTTTTAGGTCAAACCGCCTTTTAGGTCAAATCGCTTTTTAGGTTAAATTTGTTTAAACTTAACACATAAAAGATCACAAAAATATCACTGCAAACATCAAAGCGGAATTGGCGCAGCGGTTAATGCATGCAACAAAAAACACGGCGGAGGTTCGAATTCCGGCGATTAAAAAATTTTCACGAAAAATTAAAAGTTGACTTAATAAAAAGATTGGAAACTAAAAAACTGGGAAGAAGTCAGGAAAACCTGCCGATACCAGCTATGGGTGGTGTTGGGAGTGCATGGGGAGTGGAAGGTAGAAAAGTACCCCACACAGAAATTCTACTGTCAAATTATCAGCTCTCTAGCTCTTCTAGTTTTTGAGTAAAGTTTTTTTACAAAAAATTTATTCAATTTTTTGTAAAAAAACTTCCGTCACAGAGCCAAAGCGCATTGAACCAAAGCGCATTGACGGAAAGAAAGTTCCGTCACAGAGCCAAAGCGCATTGTTTGTTTTCAAAGATTCTAGATTTTCGTGTGTTCCAAAAATCAGCATTCTCTCGTTGTCAGTTGTTCCCGTGTCGTAAAGGCAGAATTCTTTAAACTTGGCGGGCACTTCGAAATGTCTGTCTGTAATTGGCAGCTCCTGTAAGTTCTCGGATGCTTTTTGGCGGTTTAGTGTCCGATTTATAGCAGATCTGGTAGGCAAAGACAGCTGCGTTGCAATATCGGACCCGATTGGTAACAGACTGCTGGCAATTATCATGTTATTTACTGGGTTCTGTTCCGTTCTCGCTGTCTCCTTCATTTGACCAATGATCTGTTTTGCTTGTACATGTCCCGGAACAATTTCGTGGTTGTGCTCGTTTTTCTTGGATAGTAATTGTTTTCCAGTGGTAATGGCCGTAACTTTACATTTATAAGAGCTCCATTTTGAGCATTTCCAATGCGTAGTAGTTTTTGTTTCTAACTTCTTTTGAAACTCATGTCCATCAAGGATTAAAGTTAATCGGTTCTGTTGGGACGTACCCCAAGTTATTTCGCTCATGTTTAGCGTCTATATTTGGCCAAGTTTAAAGACTAGAATAACGAGTCAAGTTTCTTTGAACAATTCAGTTTCTGTGATAATTTTGCGTCTTGTTTACTTAAATTGCGTCTAATTAGTTAATTTGAATTTAATGGTAGACTGGTACTCTAATTGTGGGATTATACCTTAATTTCAAGATTATAACTATTAAATTATAAATAGGGTAGTTTGGCATTGGGTATAATTTAATTGGGTATAATGGCATTGGGTAATTTGGCATTGGGTATTTTGGCATTGGGTATTTTGGCACATTGGGTATTTTGGAATTGGGTATTATGGCATTGGGTATTATGGTATTGGGTATATTGTCCTGACACCCTTCCGTCATTGCCTGCAAGAACCTGACTGATTTTGTGCAAAATTTATTATCTCAGAATAATTAAGTCGTCAGTTTTAAAGGCAAGCATTGTTTGAACTATTTCATGCATCGATGCTATGAACTAAGTTGCGTTTGTTAGGAGTGTCTGTTCGAAGAGCCAGCTCTCCACCTCCACTACTGCCAGAAATAGATGTGGCAGGTAGTGTCGATGGAGGTGTGGAAGTGGAGATTGTCTCCAGACACTGTTCTGATCTAACCGCCACTGATGAATTCATTGTGATTGCCGACAACAAGGTAAAAAGTTTTGGAACGATGTCAAATTTCACAAACAGAAATTAATAATAAATGATTGTGACGTCAGTAGCAGCATCGTTGCAAGAAGAAAAAATTTATCGAAGTTAAATTTGATGAAAACCATGATAAATTTTGTATGCTCAGAAAACGTCATACTATTTTGCTAAGATTTTCTAATTATGTATTTGTAGGTTTTCTAGAACCTTCTCATTGCGTGGTAGTATCAGAACAATATGATGTTCAATTGAAATTATAAAGTAATAAGTCTGAAATTCGTAAATGTGTCAGTTTTCTAGAGAAATGGTGCTTTGAGTCGAACTAAATTGTAGCGACCACAATTGATTTGAAACTCTTAAACGCTGAAGCCGCAAAAGCGTATGCTAAGGTTTTGATTCATTTACTCAGGTAGCGGCCAGTGGGCATTAAGTGCTCTTAGAGCCTTTCAGCTCACTAGTCTCCAAGTATGCGATTCACAGAAATTCTTTTGGAGACTTAAACTTATGGTGTGAAGGACAGTTCTTAAAGGTTGACCCCCTCCCTACATCAGTCCCCTCTCACTTCACACCACCCCCCCCCCCCCCTATCCCCAACCCTGCACATCGTTCAGGCCGTAAGGGCCCCGTGTAGCCAAACCCCCCAAATCATTTGGTATTTTTTTTACTTCAATAGCGCTAGTTTTTGTAGGCAATTTTGCAGAAGTGTAGTTTCCACTTCAGCAGCAAGAATCTTTTTTTTGAACAAGCTCTTCTTCTGTCTTTCAAAAATTGCAAATATCACATTACTGGAATTTTCTTTGCTATTGCTCTACTGCGTTTTTCACCAACATGTAAAGTTTAATTTCACAAAAAAATTGATCAATATTTACTTTTTTCAAACCATGCCTTTATCTAATGTGAAAACTGCTTTAAATTTTTAACTAGGGAAAAAAGTTTTAAGTAAATTTTCATTTTTGATACTGATTTTTTGTTCACGTGCGGCGTTTCTAATTTTGTTTTTCTGAATATTTTGTGTAGGCCATTCCTAGTAACTTCGAAGTCTAGCATTTGATATACTTTTCGAACGTTTGATTCATGTCAAAAGTTGAAGTTAAAAGTTGTTGCATGCTCAAACGCACTTAAAAGAGAGAACAAACAATATTTTTGTTGCTCCCAATAAGCTCGAAGTAATTTTCGTGAATGTTATTTTTTGTCTTGGATAAAATTTTGGGCGGACTGTTATAATTTTAGCTCAAAATTCTGGAACCTTCTTTTCTGCTCGCTTAAACTATTTAACTTGACTTTTCGGTTTAAAAAACTAGATAAAAATTTGTATCACATCTGTAAGCAGCAGCTCTTTGAGCTTTAGTATAGAGGCTCCCGATGAACGCTTGAAAACGCAGATATTCATGTTTTCAATCATGCTCACCCCCACCCAACACATACACTTTACCCATCACCAGCTTTTATATTCGCCCCTTGAGGCTAGCCTCCTTATGCTCAAACTAGCTACAACAAAAGTCAGCCTCATCTTTTTTCACGTAATGGTTTTCAAAGCTGTTTTTTTGCTTTTAATTTCACGTTTTTTTATCGAATTAATATCACTATTCTACAGTGTCAGCCTTGGAACTGTTTGGTGGCTGGATTTTAAGATATTAAGCTGGAGCTTTGTTTTTAATGCGTGTCCAACTGTTTTAATGATTTCGAGGTTTTTATTATTTTTTGGCTCATATTTTTGGTTTTTGTGACAGAGGAGGAATTGAGGAGCTAGCAGTTTTGTTGATGTTCGACTTTTTGAAATTTCTAAACAATTTGTGGAGCCGGATTTTTTTACTCTTTCGGGTTTCTCCAATTTGTAAACAATTAGTTGTGAAAATCAAAATGACATCTAGGAAGATTTATCCCCGAATTTTCATTATTTAATCGTTTCAGACGTTTGTCTACTGGTTTGAGAGGTTCTTGTTCATTCCCTCTGCTCGCAATTAAAATATCGTCAAGAAAACAATGTGAATTGTGATTACCCTAGTCGAGCTTACACGCCTATTTGGTAAGATCTTGTAAGAATCTTGCAAGACTCTTGTAAGATTATACAATTTGGTACAAGAGTCTTGCAAGATCTTACAAGATATCCCTGTAAGCTCAACTAGGGTAATGTATAGTCCATAGCTTTTTGCAATTCCTCTGGCATATCAGTGAGTCCATTGTATATGCTGTTGAATTATTGGTGGTATGAGCAGAAATGTGGGAAAATTTGTTATTAACGCATATAACTTTATAACTTACATAACGCACATTTGGCAGGCGATTGGATTTTACAATGTGGATGAGAGGAACACTTCAGTTACTCCGATTGCAACTCTGCCTGTTTCCAAGAAACCAGAAGTGGTCAAGATGTTATCAAAATCGAGCCTTCTATTCGGTGCCTATGAAGACGAGACCGTGCAATACATCTTCCAGATAATTCTGTTGACTTTTGACATTGATACTGGAGTGACCAGGGAACAGATTCTGCTTGCAGCTCCTGGGATAGCTTGTGTGGCATCCACTTTCGATGGTCAATTGGTTGGGAATGAGAATCTGTTTTTCGTGGTCCAGGCAGACGGAATGCTGCATCTCTTCAAAGGAGAAACGTCACTTCCTGTCATGTCTCAGAATTGGTGAGTGTAATTGAATGGAACTACTGAACAAGAGCATTTACGACAGAGCAGCAGTGTTTCTATTTGTTCAAGTTTAAAGCATTATTTCAATGCCAATTGAGAAAGATACGGCGAAGCACGATTGACGGATAACGCGTTACGAAGTCTTAATCAATGATTGTAAAAAGGAAATCTGTTTTTGGTGCTGACATTTTTACCGATTGCATCACAGAGAATTTCGACTATTGTATAGAAATATCCAACAAATTGTGTGAAGAAAAAATAGGACATGATCAACTCTGATACTGTACTGGCCCAATGTTTGCAATTTCTCTGATTCAGGATTGTTCAGTCTCAGCGTATGAGTTAATTCTATACTAAGTTTTGTGTTAGGCAGTGCTTAAACCCTCAGATCAGTTTTTAAATCGTTCCTTGAACAATTGATCCGATGTCTCAAAGCTATGGTAACCTTTGAAAAATTTATTGCTGTTGTATTCGATATCGAGTTGATATGTGATGTTTAGCTTCTCGGTGAATGTCTATGATTCTGATGCAACGTCCAATGGGTCTCAACAGTCTCTTGTTACGTCATGCTTCGAACATCTATCCTACATCGAAATAGTTGTGGTGAACCACCGTGACAACACTGCGACCCTATTCCAACAAATCATGGTTGACAAACCGAAGCGGGTGTTATTGCTCAACAGGCAAACCATCCTGATTGGTTCATTTCCTGACAACACAGCTGGCTGTGTGGTTGTTCTGAACAGAGCTAGCGACAGTTCACAAACGAGATTTCAGATCACGAAAAATGTGAACACGTTTTCCTGTTCACCTAGATTGGACAATATTTGGGGTTTGGGTTTGATGAGAAATAAAGTGGCTATTATGCACAAGAAGTCAGCTAATGGAAAAGCTAGAGTCACAATTATTCCATCGAATGAACTTCTTTGAAACTTCACTTCTCATTTGACTGATATTTTTTATCTGTACATAACCTTCTAGTTTAGCTGGACTCATTTTTTGTGCTGATAATGAGTGCTCATAAAATATCAAATATTTAAATTTATTGTTTGTTTTGTATATCAAAAGGAAGAGGAGTATAATAAGGGAAATGAAAGAATAGAAAATGAAAAGGAGTATAATAGTCAGTCGGGCTTTCTCAACTTTCGTAAATCTCGATAATACTCAGAAAATATAAGAAGTTATTCATACTAGGTTTGATGCTGCGTGCGATTTTAAATTTTAATAAAAGTAAAACCTTATTTGAACAATTTTTGCTTATCTTGGGCAAGTTTTTTGTTCACATGCGGCAGATTTTGAGATGTTGACATTATGATGTTGAGCCCTTAGCTTAAATGCTTTAAATGATGATTTCACAGGTAGGAATGGGCACTTTCTGGAAAAATCCTTTTGACAAATACAACTCTTCGATTCTTTTCCGGAATTCTTCGGGGCTATGATTTTGTTTTTCGTCAATTTTTTTTCGTGACACTGACTTCCTCGTGTTTGTATCGTTTTGCGGATTTTTTTTTGGACTCAAGCTAGTTTCATTCGAACACATTAACAGGGCAGCTGTTCTGCAAAACAATCTTGTATTTACACCGTTAAGCTCAAAAAATGAAATAAAAATAGAAACAGGGGAAACCTATAAAGCCCTCTTTGAGATGTCCGTGGATATGCTTTAGCTTGTTACAATATCACATGGGACGTTCCTCGTTTGTATCTGAAACTTTCTAAACGCCTTAGTTATGGTTGCTACCAAGAATGACCTCTCTGCACTTGAAGTATTCCTCTGAAAACAAGCCGAGAATCTAGTTATCTAGGGTTAATGATTTTCGCGCTCTTTTTCTATGCTGTACATTTATGTTTAACATAGATTATTTCAATTGGATAGTGTTTGTCCGTTTCACGTTTGAAATTTTAAATTACTCTCCAGGGCAGTTTGAATCAATTATTTTTAACGTGTGCGTATTTTTTCGCGAAATTTTTGCTTTGACCTTGTTTTAGAACCTCGCTCGCTTAAGAAATTTGACTTGTGGTGCTTGGCTCAAATTTTGCCGTATCTAAAATTCTCGGGTTCAAAAATGAAGTTTCTCGCTAAAGGTGATTATAAGCAGCAGTATGCAACGGCACTATAGCTTATTGGTTAATGTAGGACACTTTTATCCGGAGATCGCGGGTGCGAACTACTATGGCCGGGATTTTTGCACCATCATATATCTCTAGGCTACGCTCCCCTCTGAATTATATTGCCCTGCTTGTCGATCGAGAGCAATTCGACATCAGCCGATTTATTTTTGCTATTGCCAGCTTTTTCCCACGAAAGAGATCAATTTCGTCTAGTTCGAATGGAATGTTGTGAATGATTTAAAAATGAAGTAAGTTGAACCTAGCTTATCCCAACTGAAGAATTTTGAGCCTTTTTTTTGCAAAGTAGGTAGTTATAAAAATCCATCAACTTTTTCCTGCGAATATCTTATTACAAACGAGTGGCTCAACAGTGAAGTCAACTGATCATATGAGCTTTTATTCCTCTCAGTGTTCCTAATGATGCTGTTTTTGGTTGTGGTCTTTTGAATGCAATTTCAGCTTTCTGCCACTTTCTCAAAGACTCTGTGCTGGAGTTTTTTTAAAAATGAAATTGAAGCATATTACAACGTAATAAATGAGTAACGATTAAACTTCCAATGAAAAACGATTGTGCTAATTTTGAATAAACATTAAATACACTAGCAATTATTTCATATTTTGCGTTATCGGTAAATGTTATCCAAATGACAAAATTGTCCAACTTTCTAAGTGCTTTGATTTGCTTACAGTATAGTGAATTAAAATTATTTTGCGGCCTGACAATGTATTTGGACATTTTTATATAAAACCAAGCATGCATGGAGTGACCTGAACAGTTTTTCGAGTTCAAGGAATAAATTATTTCCTTTTATGGTTCAAACGACATTCTGCAATTATTTCGTAAAATGGAATATTTCGTAAAATGTTTGGTTTTGACTATTTTCACTTTTCGTCGTAACTTCCTTTGTATGCGCTGGCCTCCATAGTCTACTTGCTTTTACCAATTGTACTAATGAACCTCGACCAATAAGACGGGATAATTTTTGAGTCTATGAGAATACTTCGAAAAGATCTTTAATAAATTTTGATTTGGAATTTTTCTTGATTTCTGTGGACGTTTTTGACATCTAAAATAATTGTTTTGGCGATAATACTCACTGATTTTTTGGCAGAGTTAACTGTCTAATTTCAACAGATATGTGGCATAATCATGCAATAAATCTCCTTTCTATTAATAAATCAAACATAATTTTTTATAAGTTAGTTTCTTTGAGTTTTTGCGTTTGCAGAAAGTTGACGCCCTTCATTCGTCGCCCGACTTAGGAATTTTTGTCGATCAGTTTACTTAAAGTAACGATAAGTCGCTTTAATTTTTCTTTTTTGTCACGTAACATTTTGTTTTTTTTTTCATTTCAATGGTTGTTTTAACGGCAGCAGATTCCAAACAACACTAAAAGATAAGGGATTCCGTGACTGATTACAAGCGAAAGTTTGATATATCCGATAACAGTCAACGTCTTCAAAACTCAGCCCCTAAAAGTGCATTTACACAAAATCAAGTAACGTGGATGGCTCGCCTTGAACAACTTTAATGCAGTTCAAACATTTTTTGAACTGTGATTTAATGCTTTTTTCCGCAATTATTATCGATCTACTCTCTTTTTGAATAAAAGTTAAAGCAGTGTTTGTGGCATGTGTTCCCAATATTTTTTGCGAAATCCCTTAAATGAGTGTGTTGTATTTATTTATACGAGCTCTTTATATTACCAACGGTACCACATTATGCATTAAAGAAACAAATACAAAGGAGTGCATGAACATTGATGTAACTTGCAGTTTTTTGAGCGTCGATTTGGTCGTCTGTCTAATTTCTAAAACTTTCGATTTCCAACTGATTGAACCTTAAGTATGTTCTTTTTACTCCGGAAAATGATTCAAACTAGAGCTTTTTAATTTTCATGAGGCTTTTAACTGCCTTGAAAAGAATGCGTAAGCAACAAGGAGGTTCGGTAATGTGCGTTCGCACATAAAGTTTCGACCCCGCTCAACATTTTTGACATAAGTGTCTCTCAAATGAGGAACAGATAAAACAACCCAAAAACTAAAGGGTTTTTCAAAAAAACTGGTGCATTGACAAGAAAATTGCCTCCAACTCAAATAATCCGTTGGATTTAAAAAAAGCCGCATAAGATTGATGCGTTATGCCATTATTAAGAAAGCAAGGATAGACGAAATGAAATCAAACAACAACAAACATTAATTACATCCAAAACTTTACGTCCATTAAAAAAAACTTAATAACAAAGTCAAGATAGCGTCAGATAAAACTTGAAACTAAACAAAATAACTTGCACTTATTTGAACGGATGTGGGACCAGTTCATAAAAAGGCTGGGTAACAATTAGACAGAACAAAATTAGTTTCAAAAGTAATGAAAACCATTAGATATCAACTCAACTAAAAACATCCAAATGTTTTACATTAACCCAGTACTCTAATGCCTCTATGGGAAGGCTCTAAGACCTGTCGCTATTCCATTTTTATGCGGTTACAGAAAAAACAACAAACAGACAAAAATTCAGTTAAATTTTGCGAAAAAGCTGTCGAAGCCGTAAAGCCATATTTCGCCCCATAAAAATGTTTGACTGTGCCTTCTTCGATAAACCCAAAAAAGTGCTGTGTGACCTCTCATTCTTGACTAGGTAAAAAGTAGACAAAAATAGAAAAAGAGGAAAAATTAAGAAGTACTTTTGTATTTTTCGAAAACAATTATTTTCAAAGTCATGAACGCCATTAGCTACAAAATGAAATATTTATATAGGTACGTTTTTTCGTCCAAAGGAAGCGCTTGTGAACTTCTTTCTTCAGAATATGTCTCATTTCTACAAAAAGAACATCAGACATAGACAAAAACTCAAAATTAGTTAACTTTTTTGCGAAAAACCTGTGTGGAAGCCGGTAAAAATAAAACGAATTCTTTAAAAACATTACATTTTGTAAACTTGCACCTTCCCTTGACAACAGTATAGTCATCTGTGACCTGCAATTAACGAGATTAGGTAGCAAAAAGACGAATAGTACAAAAATGCAAAGTTGAAGTGATTTTTTTTAGAAATTTTTGAAAACAATTGTTTTCGAAGTCATGAAAACCGTCAGCTATCATTTCAAATCAGAACATAAGCGCATTTATTCCTCCATAAAAAATGAATGAGACCTGTCATTATCCAGGAAATTTCATTCGACTTTAAAGACAAAGTGAAAACGGTTAAAGACAAATGAAAAAAATTAATTTCTTCGAGAAAGGTGTGTCGAAGCCGTTGAAACCATAATCTATGCCTCTAAAGACCTTTTTTTCTTCTATGGTTCCTTATTTTGAGCGCCATTAATATAAAATGTGAACTGACCTGAATAAGATAATGTGATAAAACGAGAAAAACGTGAAAAATGGGCCCAAGCTTAAAAAAGTGAAATCTATTAGTATCAAAGCCAGAAAACCACAACTTAACGCGTAAAACGGCAAAAAAGATTAAATTTTAATTCAGGAGACAAATGAGCAAGAGGGAGCATTTTTTTTTCTTTGCTGACACTAAGCTACAAGTTGACCAAATACTGAGAAAAATAGTGGCAAAGTTCAATAATCATTGTTCATTTAATGATCAAACATTTTTCAAAGTCAAAACGCCCATAATTGTTCAGGTAAAGAAACTAGATACATTAATTTGGAACTGCTTAGGAAGCCATTTGGTCCTATCAACAGTGAGCTTTGATTTGAATTGTTCTGTTCTTTAATTTACAAAGAAAAGATCGAATTTATCTTTAAAATAAAAAGACCGACTGACAACAATCAGAATTATTTTTGGATTGTAACAGTGCAAGATTGGACCGAAACCAGCTTTTCTATTGCTGTTCGTCCATTAAGAACAGTCAATTGTTTCAAATGTTATAGATCTAGATAATTTGTTAGTTAAAAGATCAAAAACAAATTCTGCGTTTTTGATAATCATAGAGTAAAGTTAGCAGAAAACGGCAAAATTTTAATTCAAGACTACTCTCAGCGGATTTGGATGCAGTCATAGCTCTTTCTGTCGTTTAAGAAGGTTGTATTAGCAGTTTTTGGTTTCTCACTTCGGTAGATTTAATCAAAGTGGACTATAGAGGCTTATTTCGGGCAATTTTTGATGAAAGGCCGAATTTTGAGATATTTCGATAACTCGCTCTAGAACAAGAAATTCAAAGAAATCTTTTTAATTCCATATGTTACGCTGGACGGGCTTTTTAACGATACCACTCAAAACTCTGTTTGATGAATCTATCGACCGGTCAAAATTGTCTGAACAAAAAAACCATTTGTGTATATAGTTCCTCCCCCCTCAAGAGGGTCGGAACAATTTTTGTAGCTAGTGTGCCTCTTAAATACAAAAGTTTTCCCCTTCTTTTTTTTCTTTTTTGCCCACTTAGCAAATGTTTTATTTGCGTGACTTTTTCACGATTGGTTCTTCTGTGATTTAAATCGTTCTTTCAGACATTAAGCGTCAAACTTAATCCATGACGGTTCACTTCAAACAAGATTTTCAAAAGTTCACCGGGGGTTTATCTGCAAAGGAGTTTATTCATTTTGGTTTTTAATTGCTCTCAAACGAAGTTTGTGGCAACTATATTTTTAATCCTGTGGTATTTTTTAATGCAATTTTTTCTTGACCAATTTAATTATATGACGAGAAAGCCATATGAATATTGGAAAAAAAAGTTTGTGGCAACTATATTATTAATCCTGTGGTCTTTTTTAATGCAATTTTTGCTTGACCAACTTTTTAATACGACGAGAAAGCCATATGAATATTGGAAAGAAGAAAAGTTCTGAACATGCAAAGTATTTTGAAACAAACAAAAATTTGAAACAAACGGTTTAAACCAAGCTGAATTAAAACACGCCTGTTGTGCAACAATCAAGTCAGAAGTGAAACTTGAAAAGCATTGACTTTTGTCCTTATCGCAACCAAAACGAGTTGAATGTTCCCGCAACTAAAAACTGATATTAAAAAATGGGTAGAACTATGTAATTGAATCCTTATCTACATTCTCTTACATTTTATGGTTTACCCCTTGTTCAAAGAACAAAACCTGCCTTCTTTCTCGAAAACAATTTTGAGGACAAAAGTTGCCCCTGTTAACGTCAAATAGTTTCATAGGACAAAGAAAAGACACAGAAGAGACATAGAAAAGACAGAAAAGAACAGACAAGCGGTTTTTTCAGTCGTTGCCCAGCGAAGACGATTTTTTGTGAATTGGGTTTCAGACGTCACCCCGAGAAGAGGATCTAGTTTTTTTTCTGGTTTCAGACGTCACCAGCAGAAGTCCGCCCGAGGTCTCAGACGTTAACTCTGATGTCCTGTTCCCCGGTTAGATCCATCCAAAATCTCTACTTTTTTTCGACAAAAGCCTACAAAAAATTAATATTTGTCCCCCAAAAAACTTTTTTTGTTACTATAACACCTCGATTGATAAACCCTGACTAGTTTCAACGTTTTTAAAGCGAGTAAAGGCAATTTTCTCACTTTAAAAGAAAAATCAGCGAAAAAAAAACAAAAAACAGAGAAATGTTCCTTAAATCAGAAAATTCAAAGACAATTTAGTTTTTTGTCAGATCCGTTTGAATTGCGGGAAAAACTATGAAACCAGTCTTTTGAATTGGTTTTCGATCAAACAAAAAGCCACTTTTATCGATATATCATGCCAGCATTATATAAATAAGAAATGTCTGAAAAAAATTTTCGAATTCAGAAAATTAAAAAAAACACAATTTAGTGTTCTGACTGCAGATCTGTTTGAATTGCGGAAAAAAACTATGAAACCACTCTTTTGAATTGCTGTTCGATCAAAGAAAAAGCCACTTTTATCGACATATCATATTACCATTATATGAATAAGAATTGTCAGAAAATTTTTTGAATTCAGATAACTCAAAAAACAATTCAGTTTTCTGACTCCATATCCAATTGAATTGCGGAATAAACCATTGAAACTTTCTTTTGGATTGCTTTCAATCAAACAGAAAGCTATTTCCATCGGTTTATCAAATCAGTATCATATAAACAAGAAATTCAGAAAATTCAAAAAACGCAAGATAATTTTCTGACCTTATATTCTTTTGAATTGCTAAATAAACGACTAAACAAGCCCCTAAAACAAGTCATTGTCAGTCGTTTTGATATTTTCACGTATATAGGGAAGAAAATAGGAAGTCATTAGGCGCCACGCCAAAAATCAGAACTTTCATTTGACGAAAACAAATACTAATTTATTTTTTTTTGGAAAGAACTCCCAAAACTTGATTCTGCAAAAGTCCTCCGTCTCAAACGTTGCCGTCTGCCAAGTCCCTTTATCCCTATTGGTTTCAGACTTTACCATCAGCTATAGAGGAGTTTTCGAAGAAAATTGGTTACAGTAGTCTACAGAAAATTTGATGTCCTTTTTTTCTTACTTTCAAATTTTTGAAAGGCAGATCTCAGACCTTATATGTCGAAGAGCGCTTTGAAAGTTTAGTACAGTCAATGCATAATATAAATATCGAAGAGAGAGTGAAAAAGAGCAGATAAAGTCAAACATTTTTAAAGAAAACGAAAAAGTTTTTGCAGAACCCGAAAAAGACAATATCCGAAACAGTTCTAGAGTTTTCCACAATATGACTCATCTATGCAAATTTCTAGCATTCAGTAGCCCTGCTGTAACTCTTGTTGCCTAAACGCATGGCGTTTTGACAAATTTCTTAACTTTAGCCATCACAACAACAATAAATTCCTAGATAAAAAAACAGGTTTCAAAGTTATTAATTCGCAAAAACTGTGAGAGGTGTTTATTAATCATAGTGTTGTGTTAGGTTAAGGGAGCTCAGACAAAGTTTGCTTGGTAGTTTCAGAAGCTTTCTGGTTGGTAATTTATTTGTGTTTGAGAGAAACAGACGAGTTTTTTTAATGTTTCCAGAAAAAGGAGTTTAATGTAGCGATTATTTGAGTTCTGTTCTAATATTGGTTCAACTGCAGAATTGTAGCAAAGCACAAGTTTCCTGTCAACCACATTAGACAGACACGATAGTTAAAACAGTTAAAGCCAGCTATTTATCCAATAATTGTGTTTATTCAACACAAAACAAGCAATTATTTAGCTCTGTTGAACGAAAGTCGATTACAGCCCGCGAACGTTTGGGAAAATCTTTTAGGTTTTTTTAGTGCAAAAAGCTAGATTTAGCACACAAAAACATCGTAGGACGGCAGTGTTTGAGAAAATTTGCGTCTCTGGTCTTTTGAACAAGAAAAAATTTGGATCATTAGCATTCAAACCTTAGACAACTTTTTTTACATCAAAAATTTTCGTTGCTCCGGTTCTCAAAGACGTTTTTTACCTTCAGTGACGAGCTTCTTCACCAACAGCATCAACAATCAGCTAAAGAAAAGGAACAGCCACCAAGATGTTGAAGCAGAACAGCGCTGAATGTCAGTTTACCATCAATATGTTCAAAGCGACAGAAATGTCAATGAAGAAACTGCTCGACCTCCTTGAGAAAACTGTGGAGCAGAAAAAGAGTTTCCGACCATTGTCTTTGGTAATCAACAAAATCAAAGGCCAGGAAACAGAGCTCAGGAAACTCTCAGAGGAAGTAATGAGACAGCAGCCGCATCAAAGCACTGCATCATCAATAATTAATAGGCAAAAGACACTAATAACTCGCCTAAATGAACTGGAACTGCAAGTCGATCTGTTGGACGATGATGGACCACTCAGTCATTCTTCCAGTTGCATTAGAGATGATTTCAGCTTGATCTCCAGCAGAAGAAACCTGTCTCGGCAATCAATACCTGCGCCCAGTGACAAGGAACGAATTCAGCATCAGCGAGATATAGAAGAAAAGCAGACCAGTAGTAACATTTTCAATCAGCCGCCTCCAATACCACCACGGCCAAGGCAACCATCACTGGTTCTACAACCATCTAATGAAACAGGAGTTCATTTTCAACATGTGCTTGAAACCCATCAAAGAAATCCTTAAAAGAAAGTTAGTGAAAAGTCTTCTAAAATCAAAAAATATCCTTGGAAACTAAACAAAGGCTCCGAATCCTTTCCTCTGCTTTGACAAAGCTACCAGCCAAGAAATCACATCTCCGAAAAGATTAGGGAAACTCGAAATTGCCTCCAATCTGGTAAATAAAGATGTCCGCGAAATTGAAACAGCTCAAATCAACTTGAGTGACAACTTCAACACGTCGCAGAACCTTTGGATCCAACTCCTCAACTACATGCAGATGGTCTATTTGCCCAAAACTCGGGATTGGAGAAAACCTTCAATTTAAACTCGCCAAAGCAAAGAAATAATCATGATTCAAATGCCAACAGAATTTCTCAATACCATAATTTTTCCAATCTGCAACAGGTTTTTGGACATTCTCAAGCTCAAATAGGAACAGGTGGACACCTCGATAGTCAACTGTTGAACTGTGATCTGCAAAAATTCCCCTGCTTACCCACAGTGGCAAACAGAACCTCACATCTTGCAAGTTACACTAATAAAATAGTCGCAGGAAACCATTGCCTACAATCCAATCATTGTATTAATCCTATAACTGGGGAACATTCCGGAAATTTTCCTTCAATTACGGTGCCCCTGATGGAACAACAGCATCAAAATACCGCCTTAAACCCTGCAGCTTCTAGTTTTCTGCCAAACCAGGTAGCTTGACAATCAAACGGAATTGCTGCTCCTCTGCAATTTCCACAACCTGCTAACAGTCAACCCGGCCTCGCCAGCACTTTGCCAATTAAACAATATGTGGCACATTCCAGTCAGTTGCGCAACAACCAGTTTGTTCCTGGCTCTCAAGTTTCATCGAATTTTCAAGCTCCAGTAACTTCAACGATCCATGCCCCAATGTGCATTAATCAACAGCTAAATCCTGTTGGACAAAGTCAAATAAGCCAGCCCTTAATAAACCAGAGTTTACTACCCACTGTCAGCAAACATATTACCTCTGTACACTCGAACTCTAATGTAACACAGGAAAAAGGAAATGTTGTTTTCAAACATTCAATCAAATTGCCAACTCTGAATCTTCAAAATTTCAATGGAAACCCTATCCAATTTCACGAATGTATCAATAATTTCAACACAATGATTCACAACAACACTTCCAATACAGACACGCATTGTATAACTTTCTTGCAGAATTCTATAAGTGGGAAAGCAAAGGACCTGATTCAAGCCTATTCCTGCGATCCATCTTAATATCAGACAGCACTGAACGAACTAATCCGACATGTCGGTGATCGTTCTTCAATTGTGAATGCGTTCATAAACCAGCTCGAAAACTGGCAAATGAATTTCCAAAACAAGCAAAGCTTCATGGCAGTTTCCTCATTTTTGGAACGATTTGTGCAAGCCTTCCAAAATCTTGGCTTTACAGCAGACCTCCAGTCTACAACACTCCTTAAAAAATCCAACGAGAAAACACCACATCATTTGGTTCTGAAATGGACAGAACATTGTCTTACCGAGCTCAGCTCAGACCCGAATCTTGTGGATTTTCAACAATGGTTAGAGCTCCAAGCTCAAATCAACGTTAAAGTCAGTCGAGAAAGCGATCAAAGAACCATCAGTTCTCAAGCCTCAAAGTTTGTCAACTCGAACAACTTGCAAACCAAGCAATACAATAGCAACCTCTGTGTCAGTCAACAACGCATCAGCAGAAAACATTGGAACTTTGCGCCTCAGCGAAAACAACCGTCAAAATCACAAAGCGCTCCAAATAAAACTTTAGTCACAAAACGATCTTGTGAGAAGTGCAAATAAGAACACATCATTGCCACATGCCCTGAGTATCAGTTGTGCTCACCAAGTGATCGATACAACCCTGTCAGCCAAAACAATTTGTGTACAATCTGTTTGAGCAACAAACACCACAAACAATTGTGCCCATCGAAAGCGATGTCAGGTTTGCAGTTGATTTCACCACACAACTCTTCATGATCCTGCCAAGCAAATCAAACGCCCTACAGCAGTTTTTTCTACTGAAGTTTGTGGTAACAATCCAACAGCTTCATCTACTACTAAAGCTTAAAGTCAAACTCCAAGTACATCTTCTCATCAGAAAAGTCAAACAAACAAAGCCCACAACAGCCGTTTTGGCCAAACTTTCAACAACCCAAGCCAGCAAAACGTGCAACGACGTAATTTACACGGCGATGCAACCAACCAATCGTTCAGCATTAACCAATGCTCAGAAGAATTGGTATGAGCAATTGCAGCTTATTCCTGTTTCATTGTTCAAGGGGAATAAAGCTTTCGATACCTACGCCCTCATAGACCCCGTTAGCCAAATCAGCTTCGTATTAGACGCCATGGCTGAGTTTCTGGAGCTTCCCCCTGGAAACTCAACAGTCAGTGCCACTACAAATTCTCAATACAGAGAACAGCATGTCTCTCTCAAGAATTGTTGAGCGAGTCACAATAACTCAAAATAAGTCAACTGAAACATCGTTTGAACTCTCTCGAACGTTCAGCGCGCCCTCCTTGAACGTCGCAGCTGAAAAAATTACTGAACTTAATCAGATTTGTGATGTCTTCAACAGTTTGCGCCACATACACGTCCCAAATTTTGCCAATAGCAAAATAGGCACACTCCTCGGTGTTAACGCATTCGCATTCACCTACCCTACACATGTTATACCTGGCAGCCAAAATAAACTGTTCGGTGTAAAAACTAAACTTGGTTAGACCCTCGCCGGTGAATATGAGAATTGTATCTCAGCCACCTTTCAGCACCCCACATTTATTTTTCATGTGTCAAGAAACAGAATAGATGAACCCGGACTTGACGAACTTGTTCCTCAGTTCTGGAGTATTGAAGCAGATAGCATTCAGAAGGACCCTGAACAAGTTTACACAAAACAAGAACATTTTCTTAATATTTTGACGAACTCCATCAATCACAATAGTGAGATATGAAATCAAATTGCACGGGAAATCAGAAATAAAGTTAGAAAAGAACTTCTATTCTGCGCTGAACGAGCCAAAAGTCTCAACACACGCCTTCAGCGTAAACCTTTGTTGCAAGAAAAATACAATAAGACTCTCGTGACAGGCCTCTAGAAAACCTATGTCAAACCGGTGGAAATGCAAGATCCTCAACCAGACAGAATGTGGTACCTGCCACAACATCCTGTGGAAAATATCAATAAGCCCGAAAAAGTCCGCCCGTTTGCAAATGCAGCTTCAAAATTCCGCAGCCAATCGCTTAATTCAAACCTTCTTACAGGACCAGATCTCCCTTTTAACATTTTAGGTGTCTCGGTGAGATTTCGAGAACATCACGTTGCGGTCCTTGCGGACATCAGAGGCAGGTTTATGCAAATCGTCATCCATCAGATTGATCAATCTGCTCTTCGTTTTCTCTGGTTAGCAGACAATGAAATACATTAGTACCAATTTACCAGACTCATCTTTGGAGAAAATTGCTCTCCTTCGTGCGCAATATACGTTCTTAACCATTGTACCAAAGAGAATAGTCAACAATTCCCAGAAGCACTTTTACATGGATGACTACATCCAATCACATGCAACAGAAGAAGATGCCTGTAAGGCAGTTCTTGAAACAAAACATTGTCTGCAAACAGTTGGGTTTGGACTTACAAAATTTGTTTCAAACAGCCCTCTAGTCCTAAACCAAGTCCCTCCAGAAGACAAAGACAACCAGACAGATATTGTTAGAGTTCTTGGTTTTAAATGGAATTTTGAGAAAGACTTTTTTTAATGAAAACTCTCGCTAATTTCCCAAAAGATGCCTCAGCGTACACTCAACGTAAGATCTTTAGTCTTGTCTCCTCAACCTTCGACCCAATAGGATCCATCTACGATCCTTTTTAGAATAATTTTTCAAGAACTGTGGAAACTTGGGAAAAAATGGGACAAACAAATTGCCCCTCAAATAGTTAAACCACTTCAAAAGAATTTGGACTTACATTTTTTCTTCACCCGAATTAACATTGAACAGAATTTTAATTAAGAGTTGCCATTCACTAGAAAGTGAAAATGAAGTCCACATATATGTTGACGCCTCGGCTGTGGCAGTTGCAGGCGTTGCATACTTGAAAACGGTTCCTAACTTAGCAACTGATGTGGAAACCTGTTTCTTAATAGGCAAATGCAAAGTTGCCCCAATTAATCAAATCGGCGTACCTAAATTAGAGCTGGAAGCCGCAGCCATCGGAGTGCGCCTTCTTTCAGCCATCATGAAAGAGTCATCGTTTCACATTCCTCGCTCTACACTCTGGACAGATAGTCCAGTAGTACTTGACTGGTTATCCACAACAAAGGCAACCTGTTTTTGTTGCGAATCGCCTCAAAGAAATCCTTGCTTCAACTGATGCTGACCAATGGAAACACGTTACCACCAAAGAGAATCCAGCCCATCACGGGAGCCGTCGTCTCAATTCAGACCAAATTCCAGCTAAATGGCTAACAGCGCCAGCATTTATTTCCACGATACCGCTCAGCGTTCCTGAGAACTCTTCAAAGCATGTGTTAGGAACGCATGAAACTCCACGCAGTTTGTCGGAGCAAATAATCGACTCGACACGGTTTTCAATGTGGAACAAGTTGCTTCTGACTTTAGCAACAGTCTTCAATTTGATCTTTCGAATCAAAAAGCAAAGGCCTAAAGATCAACAGTATATAACATTAGACTTCGTTCTTGCAAGAAATCGGCTGATCAAAATGTCGCAGCAGAAGTTCTTCTTCTCAACAATCCAAACCCAGAGACGTGGTTCTAGGATAGATTCAAAGCGCAAAATCTGTTCGCTCAACCCATTGTTGGACAACAATGGAATCCATGGAATCTATCGGTCATGCGGAAGATTGCAATTTGCGCCAGATAACCTCGAAGTCGAGCCATTTCTGATTATATTGCACGCAAAAAACGAGGTAGCGAGACTCTTTATAGAGCATGCACACAACATTTGCGTTCACCAAGGAACAGAGCCAGTGAAAGCTTTAGTGCAGCAAAGATGCCACATCATTGGACTAAGTACAGATGTTTTCTCTGTAGACGATTTGCCGCTCAAAACTTTCAACCTGTCATGGCTCCCGTCCCTGCCTGCCGTTTCCCGACAGACTCTACCCAGTATTCTTTCGCGAACAGCGGAGTCGACTTTTTTGGACCTTTTATATGGAAGATGCCAAAAGACAGATTGAATAACACTACGGCCTCATCTCACTTGCCTGGTTACTAGGTGTGTCCATCTAGAAGCTTGTCCCGATCTCAACACTGACACTTTTTAAAACGCCTATCGACGTTTTGTAAGCCGCAAATGCCAGTCAACAACAATGCTCAGCGACAATGGCAAGACATTTATTGGTGCATCTGAGGAACTAAAAAGATTAAAGTTTTTTTCTTGACCTTTTTTTCGAAGCGGTTCTCTATGCAACTTGGGTTGACACCCTCTTTGACGATCTGGTCAAACGTCTGCAATATGTTAGTTGGCCCCTCTTTCCCCTGGAGCATGTTGTGCAACAATCAAGTCGGAAGTGAAACTTGAAAAAACATTGACTTTTGTCCTTATCGCAACCAAAACGAGTTGGTTCCTTAACTAAAATCTGATATAAAAAAACTTAACAAACTGTCTAGAACTATGTAATTGAATCCTTATCTACATTCTCTTCCCACGCCGCTGTTCAATTCAATCGAAGCTTTTTATTAAAATTTTGAAACAATTGTCAATCAAATTTAGAAATAAAGTTGAATGGAAGAAGAAGCGCAGACATTGGCCAGGCAAACTTTGGTCTGACCCTGGTCAAGCATTTTCCGTTTGACCTTTTTAACTTTTGGTCCTCAAAAACGGGATAAAGCCCGGAGGGCATTGAGTGGCTGAGCACCCCCCCCCCCCCCCCCATACACAAACACACTCAGTTCCCCCTACACAACAACATAGTTGCTCTTATATGAAACAATCCCCTAAATCGCATGTTAGGACGGTCTGCTGTCTGATAATCTATAGTTCAATAAAAAAGAGTTATTTTGGGACACAGGAGACAACAAATTCAATGGAACTTTCCATCTTGCATAGGTAATGTAGCGGAAGGTCTCCGTACTGAGAGCGTGTTCAGACATTTAAAATATTTCAATCCAATCGGCTGTTGTTACTGATCTCCAGAATTTGTTTTTTTTTCGGGATTTTTTTAATGGCTCGCAACTGAAGTTTGAATTTTAAAAGCGTTTTTTATGCCAACATTTTTCTCGATTGTTTCGTACTAGGTTGTTATTTCGCTCGCGTGATTGATTTAACCTTTCGAGTTGTTTTTTCAAGCCTGATTTGCTGGTATTGATTTTGATCTGAACTGTTCTTTCAGATTATAAATCGCTAACTGAAATTGCAGCAGTTTACACCACTAAAGGTGTCATCATAACTGCTCCGAAATTGATTTCATTTTGTCTATCTTTGTGCTGGAATAAATAAGGCTCTGAGCTCTAAGGGAGCTAACGCCTTTCGTTTGAGATATTTAGTCTGACTTAAGTCGTTTTATGATTTTTTACTGAGGTTTTAGGTCTTCAGTTAGCGTTTTTTCGCAAAAAAGCGTTCACTTCTTTCAAATTTGGATTTCCTATATTTCGCCCTTTTTGGTTCACAGATTAGTATTATGCCCTTGGCTGAATTCTATACGTCTTTTCGAATTGGGCATGGTATAAAGGTTTCGAGTAATCGGTTATAGATTGTTAGCATTGTTGATGTGTTTGAGGTTTCTTTCATATTTTGTTTTGAAAATTTGTAGTTAGTTCAGTACATTAACTGCTGTATCAATTAAAAGTCATAAAGCAAAGAGTCAGATTAGTTATATTTAGCTGTTAACTGACTACTGTTTGAACAACAACAATAATAATTTGAGCAGTATGGCCGGTAATAGTTCTGAGTCAGTCTTTTATACGAGAAAAAGTGCTGGTGCTAATTTTGAAAACTGGCCGTGGCCACATCCAAATGGAACAACAGCTGTTGAACAATCATCAGATTTTGGACCGCCTGTTTACAATAAGAGCATGGCATCTTCCGATGATCGTGGGCGGATTCTAACGGCATCAAGGCAGCATCGGTTTTCCTCTCAAAATGGGACGCTTTATGAACCCACGTTAAGTTTAAATGATATATGCGTTTTGTTTGTTCAATAAGATATAGCCATACGTTAATTAGCAAATATTTGTGTCGAAAAAATTCTGTATCAAAAAATTAAGTAAGATAAATATCATCAAATTCCAAACTAAACTCAAAGCTGCTGAAATTTTGATGATTTCATGAATTACCTAGAGACTTTGAATCTGTGCAGATCTGGACGGGACGAATACCCGCTTCTGGACTTGCTAACATTTTGCACTGCAACATAACGAACAGATTATTATTTGCGATTGTCTACCAATTGAGTATATTTGCAGGTAAAAATGCGAAGAATTGGTCGCAGTTGAAGGTTTGTCATCTTTTAATATCCAGAGAGAAAACCGATCTTCTTGCTAGATCTGATTCCGCAGTACCCGAGGATTTGACAAATAGAACTAAATGCGAATCAACGTTTGTTCAACTCTTAAGTTTTGGCGAGGCGTTGGCACCTCAGATTTTTGAATCAGTTGGTGTGTTTTTCCGCTTATTTTGGACATTGGCTTACCTGGGTTTACTTGGAGTGTTTGTGTATCAGTTTCTGTCTCTCGTCCAAAAGTACATCCGGTACCTTGTTGTGACCCAGATTACAATTGACAGAGAGACCCAATCCCAGTTTCCGGCAGTTACATTTTGCAACAACAATCCAGGAAAGTTGCGCGCTCTCTGCGCCATATTAATAATAATCGTCTGAGTATTAAATTGTCAGACCTCATCAGACAACAGGTGGGGAATACAACGTTGTAATTTGACCCTTTGGCAATATATAATATTTGTATGATCATTAAAAACACCGAATACTAACCATGATTCAGGAGTAAGATTATATCGATCTTTTTTTGATACTTCTAAAACATTGAATCGTATGAGAATAAGTGTAAGGACATTAAGGTAAACGTGTTTCAGGATAATTGCGATGCAGGTTTCAATACGTTAACAAAATTTAAAGTTTATTTACTTTGATGTTAATGGTGAAGTAAATCAAAATTTTCGGTCGTCTGCTAAAAGTCACGCACCGCCAAATCCAGGTATAGATTTGTAGCACACCCTCCAAAAATGGAGTGCTTGTTCGGTGCGTAAAAATTAGAATCGAAAATGCTTCGTCTTGCCATTATCAAGTTACTCACTTGTTGTCCCTTCGCGCAACAAATGGTTCCATGAGGCTGTATATATGCCGAACAGTAAAAGTTTTTGTAACCATTGTCCGCTGTTTGTATTGTCTGTAAACGTTTTGCTCACCCTATCATCTTATTTGAATCCAATTTATTGGACTGGGTAATATAAGTATTGATTCATTTCGTTTTCACGGCTTTCAAGTGCACAAAAACCTTTCATTTCTCTGTACAAATTAACATGGAACCACTATTGTAAAAGAGAGCGCTGCATTTGATTGCAGTTCGGGTGTCTGAGATGGCAAAATTAAAAAACTTCGTGGACTTGGCGAGTTTGGACGAGTACGTGGAGTCACAGCTGCTACTGCAGATCTCGGAAGACTACAGCTTCGAGTGGGATCTCGAATGTCCTGAGAGATACCTCGAGTGTCCATCAGGGGTAAGTCACTTCCTCTGAGATGAAAAAAGTATGTGAATATTTAAATTCAATAGAGAGAGAAAAGTAGCTCGATAGTTCATCTGCGAACAGTAATTAGTCTCGAATGAAAAGCAATTATTTTAAACCTGTGTTTTTTAATGCAAAAATTTAGCTAGAACATTTTTGCGCTTTTCTTCTAGAATAATCTTGGACCTCTCAAGTGACTTTTTCGCCCATTTCTTGATTTTTGAGTGATTTCAATTGCTCTCACTCCGAAATAAAGTTATGCTTGAACAAAACCGATAGTTAGATACGGTGCGAAGGTCCTGAGCGACGAGTGGTTAATGACTCTGTCGAGGTGAAGGAATAGGACTCAGTACTTCGGGGTTCAAGCCCCACCATATTTATTTTTTGCGCCAATAAAAAGTTTACGCCACACCGGTCATTCGAGAGCAGTTTTTCCGACGTTAGTGGGTTTATGTTTTAAAAAACTGATTGGTTTATAAGCAATTTACGCTTCAAGTATTGCTTCTATTTCGGGTAATATTACTTCAAATGCAGCTGGTTAAAGTCTATTGCGTGACTACAATCGTTAATTGGCAGGACAATCGATTAAAAACCTCAAGGGGAATTAAGAATTTTGAAAAGCAGATGTATCGTAGTCACTTAAAGATACATTTTTCATAACCAATAAAACATAAATTTTAACCACTTCAGTTTAAAACTAGAGAATCGAATTGCAGCTATCCCGGTGCAAAGGTTACAACTCTCAGAGTGGAACTTAAAAATTGACATTTAATCGAACGCGCTTTCCTTGAAAGTTCGAGAAACGAACGTTCTTAGTCAGCTTGTGTAATGCGACCGTGCATTATTTCAAAATCTGAACAATTCTACAATATTCCCAGACGTTGGTTGCAGTGGGTTTTAGCGCTATACCATTGATTTTCATCAGTAACCATTACTGTACCAGACAAATAGCAGTATAAATACTTTTGCCAGTCTGCCCAGATTTGATTAAGAAATATCCAAATCTGTCCTTCTTCGCAGACTCATTTACATTGTTAGTCTACACTGCACAGAATGTTTCACATCAGACTGTACATACAAATAACTGACAGACTGAACACAGCAAATTTTGAAAATTTCGAATAACGCGAGCACATGCACGATTTTTTTAAGATGGCGACACCCTCAAGAGCTATTCTAGCTCTAACTATACCATATATTGGTGCAATCACATCTTTCAGGTGGAAACGGTGGATGTCGGCGGAGGTCGGTGGCGGAGGTCGGTGGAGTCAGAATTAGTTGTTGAGTAGTAATAGAAGTATACAAGTACTGCAGGCTTCGGGCTTTTGTCCGTGGGTCGTCAATCCCAGTGTTAATCAGTCTATTTCAGTTTATTTTTTTCCTTGGTCTAAATAGTAGCCTCAATGGTCTCAATATGTTGTGTATTTCAGATTTGATTGATACTTTATGTCGGTTGAACTTTGTTGACTGTTTGATTGAATTCTTGTTTGTATTTTAATCATGGAAAATATACAGGTGATATTCAAATTTGATCAGTCGATCATTGCGTGCAAGGATACATAATTAGTTCTTCTTGTTACTCATCTGGATACAAAGACATGCCATGGCATAGTTACGTTGAGAAAGGTCGTAGAACTTTATGATGAAAGGGGCGAGCTGATTGTAAACATGAGAAAAAGACGGGCTCGAGTCAGACTGTGGTGGTGGCTGAGCGCAAGGTACGAGTGCGCGTACTGTGACTACAAGTCACGTGCGCAATACATCACTGCGCGTCGCGTATCACGGATTCATCAGCGGCGCATTCAACCGACAAAATGCGACCTCTGCGAGTTCCAAACCATATACAGATCAAATCTCAAGCGCCATCATGAAAGAGAACACAACAACATCAACATCAAGTCGGAGTCTTCGTAAATTCATTGAGTTCATAATCATTCATTCAGTCTTCATTGTTTACATCCTGTTTAGATCCGAAAGTTTGATTTGGGTCACGATTTCACTCATCCTATTTCACTCATCCTTTATGTCTGTCATCCTGTATGCGTTTACCTTGTATGTTATCCTCTTTAGCTTTTTATTTGTTTACATTAATTAAATCCGAACTTGATTTCTGCCTTTTTCTGTATTTCAGATGTATCATGTTTTAAAATTAATCTTTAATGAATTTCACCAAGGGCGATCCAATCCAAAATGCACGTATTGTATTTCGGAGTCATTCACAGTAATTAATTTTACACGTGCTACCTCTTCCGAGTCAATTGTGAACAATCCTCTGGATGGCAATCCAGTGGACTGGTCTGAGAAGTCAAAGGAAAAGACTGCAGGGAATACGAGTGAACTTCCTGCGTGTATTCAAACTTCCTACGATCGAGTATTCAAACTTCCTACGATTAAATCTACGATCAAACTTTCTAACATCAAATAGCCTACGGTCAAACTTCCTACGATCAAACTGCACATCAAACTGTATATCTAACTGCACAAACTGTACCTAACTGAAACTGTACCCTCGACCAATTTGTCCTCTACCAAACTGTACCAATTCTTTATTCCAATTCATTAGTAATCCAAAAAATATTGGTTTTGCTTCATGAGCATGCTTTTTGAGGCATTAATTTGAGGTATTAAATAGCGGAGTATAAGTAGCGCGGAGTATAAGTGGCATTTGTAGCGCGGAATATAAGTGGTTGCTGTACAAACGAAAGCGATAAAAGCGTGGGTAATTATCGCATGATTATGCTGTAGTTGATGCTGCTAAGAAACAAATATGGCGGGAATTGAGGTTGTTCAGAGAGCAGATATGATGTAAAAATAAATGCCCAGAGGACACACAGTCGTAAGTACCTAAATCGTAGATCAAAATCAGAAAGTGCAATTTGATGCTCGCGTGAGTCATTTCGTATAGCTCTGAAGAAAAGCTCTGTAATTTTAAAAGCGAAATGATCATAATAATTTTCATTAAGTTTTGCAGAATGATATTATTCTGTTTCGGTACTGAATTTGCCTGAGCGGTAAGTACGGGTTCTACAAACTCAGCAAAAAGTATTTAAAATTGGAATAACTTTTTCCTGGAAAAAAGAAGGAAGTTAAATTAAAACGCACAATTTTAACTTTTGTTAAAAGGGGCATCTGCTTCATCAATTTAAAGTTGCATCCAAAACGAACCTTTCAGCACTTTAGTTGAACCAAGCTAAAGGTATTTTAATTATAGTTGAGCAAAACTGAAAAAAAAAACATTTAAAACGTGGCGGTTGGTTTTAATCGAGTAGTTTTTTTCCTTAAAGAAATATTTCTGCTCAAGCATGAGTATTTTTGAAACAATGGTTAGATATTGAAGCAAAGATGTAGTATATTAGTTCCCTTTTCCTAAAACTGTAAATATCCGCCTGATATCAAAAGGGTCAAGAAGCAAGTTTACTCATTTTCCTTTGAAAGAGAAGCAAACTGTTGAAGTATAAATATTCAAAAGTTCCCAATAAATGGCTGAGAAACTAAAGCGAAATTTCAAATGTTTTGCTGTTTGATCCCAAAAAGTTAATTACAGTCCATTCGTAGCCAGTTTTTAGTTGTAAATTATTCATTGTGTGACTATATTGTGGAAACAAGTCTTATTTTTGGATACAATATTTTTCAATGAAACATCTGGAAACCAGATAGAACTTTGCAGAGCTAGAAACATAAGCAAAAGTTTATAGAGTGCTGATATTGGCTTGGAAATTGATATGAAGGATAAAAGAGATGTAAAAATGCTAAAATTGATAAAATTAGAATAAACACCTGTTGTTATTGACACATTTTTTCTGAAACAATTGATTTGGGGCCAATTAATCCGATGATGCTAAAGAAACTGCAACACCTAAAATAACAAAAATATGACAGTTTCACACAGTTAATTGATATCGATGGAGTCTTGAATATCAGGTTACTCGCGTAACTACAACTTTACTTAATTGAACTTTTTTGGGTATAATTTGAAGGAAAAGTAAGTGAAATTTAAGATAGATAATTCTTGACGATTTTCGAAACTCAAACATGACGACTTTCGAAAAACGATAAAAGCTATTATAATAATACCACTCGTATCTTTTTTTCCTGAATATACCAGTGAACCAAAGTTCACTGAGGTAAAGTACCTTATTGTGCAGTCCTCCCCTCCCGCAAAGTGTGGTCAGAAGATTAATTATTGTACATTTAACGTAACTGGTAAGCTCCTCATCTCGATAATATTAGAGTCTGTGTATTTAAATAGAACACCCAGATGGTATCATTTTCATCGGAAGATTAGTTTTGAAATAGCCGTTTTTGAGATTTTAAGCCCATTTTGCCATTTTTTCATCCCTACGTTTCCTTTGTTGTCTTAATTTTTTAATTCGAAAACTAGTCACGTTCAGAACGGATAATGTTTACGGAATGTTTGTTAACATTTTCTCCCAAATAAGTTCACTAATTTAAGGGTTGTGAAAGCATGCGATTTGGAGAAAGTGAAGAGCGACTACGGAATTTTTATAGACTGGTTAAAAAGAAGCGCTCTTATGTTGTTTGTTAGTACCTATCTTAGCACTTAAGCTTCATGTGAAATAAATAAAAAAAAATTTTGCGGACTGTGCACTACAAACAGTGCAAAACGGGACAAGATTGAGCGGTTTCTAAATTCTTAATAGTCGCGGTTAAAAAGGCAAATTGAAGATTAGTACAAACTTATATCCCAAAAGCTCTTAGGTATCTAAAGTATGTCTGATGTAACTTGTAGCAATACTTGTTAAATCACATAGGACAATTGAGTTTTTTTAGGAAAAACAATCCTCAAAAATTATTTTTTTTGATGCTGGAGGAATTTAGTGGTCATAAGCTTAAATAAAAGCTTTTGGACAAATTTTGGATTATAATGACAAAATCTTGTCACTAGTTTGTGCGCCGTTGCAAAATATCTCTGCAATGATAGTAACATGACGGACGCGTGAGTCTGTGCGTAGCACAGAATATTCTAACATGCATCTCAAAATCAACTTTCAAATTCTGTCAGAAATCGTTGGGAGTATCCGAAAGTGAATTGTATTCATTGGAGAAATTATCTTGTAATCTTTCAACCAAATAATATGACGTCTTTTTTCATAAGAACAAATAATAGAAAGATAAGTGTAGTATAATCCGAAGGACATAAAAACCCTAGGAACACACAGAGCACACATTAAACAAACAAACACCAATACAACCAATACACAAATTTCAAGCCCAACAAAAAACCGTTTTTTGGTTTTTGTTTTTGTCAATTTATAACCTCTCAAGGTTCGTCACTGTTCTTTTGGAACTTTTTAGTTGTTTTTTATAAAAAATATGTGTGTCTTTTTGAGGAAATTGTTTTGGTAACTGAAGTTTTGAAACTAAACTATGAAACGTAACTTTTTCAAATTTTTCGAAAAAATTTTCAATTTTGATGTTTCATGACCACAAGGGGTAAATGAAATTTTAATCTCTGGCAGAGCTGCCACCAGCAAAATTTAAATGCAGATTTTAGGATTTCAGTATTGGACACATATAGGGCCCCAGTTTCTAGCAAATATTATTTAGTTTTTCTAATTTTCTTTTTTTTCTGGCAGTTTTTGCACTCCGCCTCTATTTGTGTCTAACATTTGAATGATCTATCTGTCTCACACTAAATTTTTTTTCTCCCTCTCTCATCCACGTATACCACACATATAAACAATCGCACGCACTTATATGCACCAACAGCAGGGTGCGTGCACACAAAAATAAACAAATCTCACCACCAAAAAAATTTGCTGATCATTACTCAAACCACATCACCCTTTATATGTAGCTTGTCTTATTTTTTTTCGAAAAATTAGGCGTGGACTGCTTGAGGCAATTGTATCGGTAACTGCAAAATGGGCAGTAAAATCTGAAATGAACTTTTTGAAGGTTTTCGAATTCGTTTGTCATATTTGATGTTTCATGAGTATAACGGGACAATTATGCTTTGAAATCTCAAAAACATGTTATCAGCACGCTTAAAAACACAGATTTGGCATTGTACTTATTAAAATCCGCATCTTTCAGCAAAATTTATATAAATTTTTCTCATTTCACGACTTCTGCCAGTTTCTGCTCTCTCCCTCTATTTGTGTCTAATATTTTAAATATTTATCTCACACTTAATCTCTCTCTCTCTATCTCTCTCGCTCTCTCTTAACAAAATCCACGCATATTGAAAATATGAAAGAGCACACATCCGCCCACACAGGCGCGCACACACACGAAAACAAATACAAATCTCACCTTAAAAATTACTATTAAATTTTTCTTCTTGCCATCTGATCTTAACTCAATGTTTGTCACCTCTCATTTGCGTCTTGGTTGTTTTGTTGTGGAAAACTAGAAGTGAACTTCTTGAGGCATTTGTATCGGTAATCCGAAAACTGACAATAAAATTCAAAATGAGCTTTTTAACTTTATTCGAATTGTTTTGCCATTTTTGGTGTTTCCTGAACATTCGTTTAGATTGGATAGCGAGACATTTAGATAGAATTATTTTTTACAGTTATGTTTCTGAGCATTTTTAAAACCGCAGTTATTAGCAAACTTTTCTAAGTCCAGTAATTTCCTAACTTTTAATACTTCTGGCAGTTTTTGCACTCTGCCTCTTAGTTGTTTCTAACATGTAATTTTTAAATTATTTTGCAGCTTTTGGGAACATTGGTTATAAATTTGATGTTGTGGGTTTTCCCTTTTTTAAGTAAGAGTATTTTTAAAGAAATAGGTAAATTTAACTAATTCTTTGATAACTGAAATAAGAAATTTCTTTTTTCTTTCAAAAGAAGGTCATATGAAGAGTTTCGCAATCTTTGAAGAATCTATTTTTTGCCTAAACGCCCAAAGACTCGAAAGAATCAGTTCGAAGAGCAATTTCACAATACAGATATAAGAAGAATAATTTTCTCATTTTCAAAAAATGTAAATAACTTTTACATTTCTTAACCTGACAATCCATAAACTCGCTAATTTTCAACTTGATCTGTCTTTCATTTTGCTAGAGAAGATTCTTTCGAAACATCTGCTCTGACATTATGAAGAAAACATAAAAGTAAGATGTAAAAGTTTTCTATTTTTGATTATTAATTTGGTTTATTTGATGCTGATTTCATGATATGTGTTTGGCAACGTTTCAAGGTTCAAAAAACACAAATGGTTTGTTCTGACTAAATGAGATTTTTTTTTCGCAAAAACAACTCTAGAATTGAGAAAAGAATACATCTTTCTTTTTGTTTTACCTTTTCAATGTTGATTTATGCGATTTTGAGAGCTCTACTCTGCCTGAAGTCTTCAATTTCACATTTTTTGATACAGAGAATAAAAATGTTCGTACATTAGTTTTTAACAAGCGAAAAACAGAGAGACGGATAAAAATGTCTTTTAGACAGAGTTTTGAGAGAAAAATACAATTATTTTTTCTGGAAATTTTCAGTTATATAGTTCATTTTTTTTATTTTTAGGCCTGAGCATTATTTAAAAATCTCAATTTAAGCTAACTAAATTTACTGCAATGTTTTTTTCGTTTCTTCCTTAAATTGCGATCTCTTTCTCTCTTCAGTGCGATCTGCCCCTCCCCCACTTGCCTCGCCTCCAAGCAATCGTTCTTTTTCCTTCTCATTTTTTTCGAAAATTTCATTTTTTTTTTCGAATTTCTAATAATTTTTTTTGAAAAAGAAACCTAGATCGCGAGGGCTAAAATGGTTTTTTTTTCTCTACGATGCATAAACAAAAAGTGAAATTGACAAGAGAGAAGCCGGACTCGCATATTTATTCCCCGATTTCTGAAAAAATTTTGGAACATTTAGGGATTAGTTCAATTTTGAGGTAACTAAGCAAACTTTAGCTACTTTACTTCAATGCTTACAACTCTAATCTTTAAACATGTTAACGAGAAAATTACATCTTCGAATTTTTATACTCGGTATAAACAGTTGTTTTTCAGGTAATGTACTTGAGAGTCAATTCCTACAAAAGAAAACTCTGCAGCGCCTCCCAAAATTTTATTGGAATTCACCAACAGAATTTTAGCTGTGCAAATCTCTCCCTGATAGTGTTATTATTGGCGACACTGTTAACGATATTTTGATAACTCCTCAGCCTTTTCTCCAATAATCAATTGCTTCTATACGCTGAGATTTGTTTTTCAGTTTTATATTAGTGAACACAAATTTGTGTGAAATCGGTGCAGATCAAAAAATTCGAGTTTTTTCACGACTGAAAAACAAAAATTAAACTCAACAATTGCCAGCTGAACTTGTTTCGTTTCATATAATATTTATGGAACGATTAATGATGTAGTGTTGCGTATTTTGTATTCTGCAGTTTTGTGAGTTTTCTGCTGTAAATGTCTAGGAGTGTGTTTCGGAGTTGTGGTTGTGTGATGGGACATGCGAGTGTGAAGACTGTTGGGATGAGGGAGGACTACCATCGGAGTATGATAACTTCAGTAAGAATATAGTCAACTTGATCTTGTTAATTATAAATGCTCGCATATTATTGATGGTTTTTTCGCTTAGCATAAGATCGAACTCTCGACGGAATGTTGTAGGAACCATCAGTAATCCAATAGAATAATGGAAATCTTACGAGAAGCTTGCAAACAAACTTTTAATAGAATGCCTGCTTTTTGCTAAATTTTGAATCAACTGGAAAGATTTTGCATGATTTTTGAATTTTTAAACACAATGAAGGATTCGTGCAAATATTCGAATCCTCTAATCACTGGGTTTTAATTTTATTTCGGAAAATATGCTAGACAGTGATTACGTTAATGTGTGTTAACTTAAGCTGTTAACATCAAACTGATCTTTAACCAATTGTATATTTAACATTGACGAGACATAGAATATACTATTTCTTGATTGGGCAAAACCGTTTAGAAAAAATTCCAGCAAAAAAGAATTCGGAAAAACAATACAAATCAAAACGAAAACATCGCATCTGAATATAAAAAACACTAGCGAGAAAGCAATTTTTTGCCCATACACCGTTTTTTCGATCAAAAGACAGTAAACATAATGGATTATAACAGTTTTGCAGACCTGGTTGCTCGTATTGTTTCCAAACGAGTAGTTTGGAGATGAAGGGAATCGACAACAAAAATAGGGAAGCAAAAATATGAAACAGCTGGCAGATCGCCACAAATTAACATTGTAGGTGAATAATCTTCAAAAAGGGTGGAATGCGTAGTTGAACATCTCTCTGTCAATTAAATTGAGCAAGAATCGATACGAGAGATCAAAAGCCCTGTTGAGCGTGAGATGAGTCATAGTGACCATTAAATGAGCCATACAATTCAACCATAATAAACTCGCTCTAATGAGAGTGAAAAATAACGTCAGACATGCAGTTCAGTCTAAATTGCTTGAATAGAAGAACAAAAAGTCAGATTTGAAGTGACGACGTACGAGACGGAAGTGACGTTAAAAACCAAATAGCATAATGCAGATTTAGTCAGTATTATACATGGTCTGAAAATAGTTGAAAAGGTTGAAATTGTATAGGTCTAATCCCTTACGCTACCGACGCCTGTTCCCTGTGCCTATTGAACTGACCACATACGCACGAATTTTACCTAAATAGCTGCTTGCGAAACAGACTTACGTGATTCATACTATAGATAGCAACAGATACAAAATCAAAATGATGCAGTTGCCAACATTTTTAATGACTAAAACGTTTTCAAGTTAAACAGTTGTTTCTAAAAAGAACAATTTCGTTATTTTAATGTGGTCGCAATGCTTTATTATTAACATTGATCATTTTGAGCATATAATGTCCATTTCATTTTTCATAATTCAAGACTGCTTTTGGTTTAACTAATTTGTACTATGGGTAGTCAGACTCGCAGGACAGGGGCAGAGAAGTTGGCCTGATCTGTCTTTTATAGGTAGATTTAAATTTGACACATTACAAAGAACCAATTTTTAAAGAGAAAGGACAGTAAAAAATGCTGTTGACATATTGATGGATTAATCATTTAACAATTTTTAAGAGCTATTTGCTCGTTTTGTTTCCAAGCGAGTAGTTTAGAGATAAAGGGAATCGACAGCAAAATTAGGGAAACAAAAACATGAAATAGTTGGCAGATTGACAGAAATTAACATTTTAATTGAATAATCTTTAAAGAGGGTGGAATGCGTTGTTGAACTTATCTGCTTCTATTAAATTAAGCAGAAATAAATACAAGAGAACAAAACCCCTCTTCGACGGGAGGAGTGAAAAATAACGTCAGACATGCAGTTGAGTCTAAATTGCATGAATAAACGAACAAAAAATCAGATTTCAAGTGACGACGTACGAGACGGAAGTGACGTTAAAAACCGAATAGCATAATGCAGGTTTAGTTAGTGTTATATATGGTCTGAAAAAAGTTGAAAGGATTCAAAATAGTTGTATATGTCTAATGCCGTACGCTACCGACGCCTGTTGCTTCTGACTGTTTTGAACTGACTACATACGCAAATTTTTGATCAATGGCTTTTTTTGTCTCGCTGGTTTTTGCTGCATGCTTAATGAGCACAAGAACATGTGCAGATCAGGAGCTTAACCATGTTGGTGTAGGCTGACGTTTAAGGATTGTTAAAACATGTGAAGATAGGAGCAATGCTACTCATTACGCTCAAGTGCGACTTACATTTAATGTAATAGATCTGATTCATAACGTAAAATGTCATGGAGTACTTTTTAACTGTTTCCGAATGTCGGAATCCAACCACAGTGCACAATGAAGCCAGAAGCAATGATGAGGGTTTATTTTTCTAGAATGGTTTTGTCCACCCCAGATTTTTGTACTACAATTAACTATTTAGTTTTTATCATGGGTTTGGAGTGAGCGTGATGCGAATATCGAATTGATACAAATTTTTCTCATCCTTTTGACTGATATAATAATTTGACTAATAATTTTCTCAGTGGTCAAATATACTAATAAAATTTTGTCCAATATTTATTTCATCATTAAAGCTGTTTCATGTTTCATTCACGCTTAAGGTTCATTTTGAATATACGTGGTGATGCGTTTCGGCAGCTGCAATCAACTGTTCCACATACTGGACTGATCAGGAGCCGGATGAGTGGGTCGAGTTTGCAGGGGACTGTCTGGATGGGTATATAGAGTGTGGGGACGCTGACCCCATTTGTGCTCTGCCTTGTGATGGGGTTGTAGAGTGTCTAGACGGGATTGACGAGTCAAAGGGTCCTCCAGTGAGTGACTAGTTAGACAATTTAATAAAAGGCATTCTTGCATTTTGTCTTCACCCATTGAACTTGTAATGCAAGTCTCCTAGACAAAGCTGTCGCAATTTAAATTCTCATTATTTGATTACGTCGGTCGTTTGTAGTTCTATTTTGGACAGAGTAAAGGAAGAATTCCCTACTTTCACTTCACAGTTGCAAGCTGTATCCATAACAACTGCAGGGGAGAATGATGTGCAAAACTAGTGGCTCCAGTATGAGGTCATTTATGTTGGTGGTAACGCATGTTACTCTGAAAACAGTTCCAAAAAGCAAAAATGGGACTAGTCTAACAAAAAGCGTGCGAGGGCGGAAACCGGAAATATGATTATGCAGCAGGGCGTTTTTACGTTCAACGCACGATGTTAGGTCGTCCAGGATACATCTAGCATGCGCCATACATGTCTAGCTGTTAGAACAGTGGCGGTTAAGAGACTATACGTGGCGGTTAAGAGTTCTCAATCCTTTCGGATTTATGACTTGGAGCTGGCTGGATTCTGACTGAACTTATTGTGCCAGGGTGCAGAAAATAAAGAATGAGTGATCAAGAAAACGATTGGAGGGTGGGGGGGGGGGGGGTGACATTTGCACGGGGTCGCGAAATCGACATACACTGCTGGCCTTCTAGATGTTATTTGAACAATTAGTTGCGTTGCATTTTCAAGCATTCCAGCTTATTCGATGCCCTTGAATTTGTAGTTTGTGGTTTTCATCAAAGCTATGAATGCTGTTTGTGTTCCGATTCACTTTAGTGGGGGAACTACATGCTAACCGATCGATATATTCATCGTACAGAGTTGTGAGTGGCATCATTAGAAAGCTCGTCAAGCGTAGAATATGAAATCCAAAAGATTGGTACTGATTTTTGCTTTTCCGAGGAGCTACGAAGGATTGAAGATTTGTGATTGTTAGCCTCACTTTTGTTGTTTTATTCGTGATTTTTGCCGAGATTCTGACCAATTTTGCACAAAAAATGCTAAAATTGTTATTGATAGTCTCTTTATTTTTCTTTGTACTGATCCAAAGTAAGTTTTTAAATTGTTTGAACCGTCTTTTTTTTGTTAAAGTTCAAAAATTTTTCCTCTTTTTTCCATGAAAAGTGGCACCAAATACGCTTATTTAGCCCACTTTGTCAAAGTGGTCCGGTAGTGCAGACCTGAAAACTGCTGAAACAATCTGTGATTACTTATATGAGGGCTATTTTTACCTCCGGCTCCTAAGAAAGTGTTCTGAAACTCAAATTCTTGCGGCCTTCCGGATTGTGCTTTGGGTATGTCTTTATTAAATTTTTTTTCTGCATTTTTACCACCGCATTAACAGACGAGTCTGTTTTCGTTTAGGAGTTCAATTAATGGGAGGTCACGTTTTTGTTCGATTGAGAACCATCGAATAGATGTTTTGCCTTTTGAGTAATGTGCATGGTTTTTATGGCTTCGAGAAAGTGTTTTCTTAAATTTTTTAACGAACTCTTGAGTTTTTCCAGTATTCGTTGTTCTTTTTTGTAGTTTTATGACCGCGTTTAGTTGATGACAGGATGATTTCGCTTTAAGGAGTTGTTAGTTAAACTATCTATTATTTGCAGAGAAAACTTACTTGTTTTTTGCTAATCTATCTTTTAATTTTGATATTTCCTTAAGTTATCTATTTCGGCAATAAATGGACAATTTATTTCAATGGACAAACAACTTTGTTCTACCTGTGGATTTTAAATTTGTTTTAAAAAATAAGACAGATTTTAATGGGAGGTGTCGTCTTTTTTAAAAATATAATTTGCCTTTTTTGCGTGTTAATTACGGACCAGATTGACTTCTAATCAAAACCTAATTCTTAAAAGATCAAAAGTTCAGCTGTGCCTGTTTTCGTTAATTTTTTTAAAGCCTTGTCTCACTAATGACATCTCTCATTGGCGTCGTAATCATAAAATTAATCTCTTCACTATTTGTTTGTGGAAAGCTTATTGTTGATGTGACTGAAGGTTTTAAAAAATTGTTTGAAATTTTTGTTATTAATAGCCGCACAGCGATAGCTGGGGCTATTATTGGCCTTCTCTTGGTTTTTTTATTTCGTCGTCATGATTTTTGTTACGACCATATGACGTCACAGCCACTTTTTTTTCATTCGTTCATGCAATTTCAACTGAATTGCATGTGTGACGTCATTTTTCGCTCTTAGTGGAGCGAGTTTTTTTGTTCATGCGCGTGATTAAATTTTTGGTCACACTTGACTTACCTCACTCTCAAAAATGACTTCCTCACTTTAAAATTGACTTTTATTTACTTTAATTCAAAGAGATAAGGTCAAATGGGTGTGTGTCACTCTAAATGAAGGTTATTTGAGATCAGCTAATAGAGGCAGCAATAACTTATACAGATTTTTAATCAAAATATAACAGATCAGCCTTCAATGAAAAGACGAATTTTTTTGGTCTGTCTTTTTTAATGTTGTTTTTAGACTGCCGATCTACGAATCTATTGCGGCTATTTTCTGGCAATCTGCCAGCTATGTTTTTCTTAGATTTGTAACTTTTCATTTTTTGCCACTTGTAGCATGGCTCAGCAAAAAAGAGGTCGCTTCGTCTTTTGGCTGACTTATAATATAGTCTTCCTTGCTGTTAAATCTTTCAAATATTTGTTTTGGCTCTGATACTACGAGTTTCCGTAATTTTTTTAAGATCTATTCTGTTGTAGCCCACCCAGCTTAGTGTACACAAACTTTTTTTGGCCCTCAGGCGTGCTGCGTATTTTCTTACATAGTAACGTGCTGTATAACAACTTATAATTTGTAACTGAGGGTCATAAAAAACACGGGGGTGCCGAAACAGAACAGATCCCTTTTTATCTTTGCTGTCTTGTCCCATTATCTCATATGTGACACATTAGTGACAAGTCACAATTCACATTATAGTGACGTTGGAAGAAGGCGCAATTGATTCTTTTTAATATTTTTATTCGATAGACTATGATTTTAACGGCATCGACACCGTTTTCTCGCAAAATTTAATGGACTTCTTGATTTTTGCCTGTATTTGATAATTTTGTTGTTGTATGACGCTTTGGATAGTGAAAAGTCTTAATGGCGTCATACGGAAGTTTAGACGAAACTTTACAATGATTTCAACTTTTAGCTAATGGTTTTCGTTACTATGAAATTAAATGTTTTCAGAAGGTATAATTTTTTGTCTTTTTCATGGTTGTTTTCAATATAGACAGGATCAGTAATGTTTCTATTGAGATGCAAGTTTGTTTGCTTCGTTTAGATTATATCTGGCTATTTTGACTGTTTATCAATTTCTTTTTCAAATAGATAGATAATGAGTTTTGGTCGTAATTAATGCTTGTTGTTTTATTTGATTTTGTCTTTTCTCTTAGTCTGCTTAATGGCTGGTTTTATGGCCCGCGAACGAGGCACCATCAGTTTGTTGTGGTTTGAGCTTAAAGTTTTTTTTACATGGATACACCAATTATGTTCGATCTTTTTATAAGTTTTCGATCTCTTCTTAATTTGGTAGAGAAGTAATTCGAAGACGTGGGTGAGCCGGGTCGGAGCATTATATGCGAACGCACATTACCGATCAGCCTTGTTCGTCTTTTGTCGTGAAACAAAAGCAAAATTGATAGACGACATAATTTAGGAAAGAGGTATCCCCATTTTTTTACCCGAGCACTTTGTCAGTTTTTGCTTGGTCTCAATGATGACGTGGTGTTTTAAAAAAGTAGTATTCTGGAGGTTTTGTATGAAAGGCATTTCGTGCTTTGATGTCATCTTTGAAAGTTTGATATGTTTACCGGATGCTTAGTTTTCATGGCCGCAAAGAATAGTGTGTGCCTAAGTGTGCGTTGCGACGAAAAGTTTCGTCTGAAAGTGAAACCTTTTTCAGCCCATGTTTTGAAGCAAAAAAGTTTTAACTTAATTAACGTATAGAGAAGTTAAGATCTGAAAAGTCAAGTCATTTGGTGCAGTAAAACATTTCTGTTTTAGTTCAACTGTGTTAAAAATTGTTCATGGACGTTGACAGCCTTAGATGGGGAGCAGTTCTTCACCTCAGTTGGATATGAGAACAGAACACTGTATGAGAATGGACTCGATTGCGAATGGAATATTCAGTCTCAAAATGGTTGGGCTTTTTCTTCTTAAATGTGAATTTGAACATACCAGAAATGGATTTTTTTTAAGTTGTAAGACTTTTCCAACCGGAAAAGGAATGCGGTACGATATTTTGCTGCTGCTGTAGCTATGATAAACAGCTATTGCCAGCAGAATTTTGGTTCACCGTTGATTCGCCGTACTTTTTACTGGAAACCTATTGGACGGAGACTTGGTAATATTAGTGGTTGAATTTCTACATATCTGAAGTGTCAAGGATAGTAGAGCCGTTTGATGAATTGCCACCAGCTTTTGTTGATGTCACAATTTTTTAAAAAATCTGAAACATGTTAATTGACCGAGCGGTTAAAGTTACATGATGACAAATTATAAATCAAACGCAAAATTAATTTAAAAAATTTGACCCCCCCCCCCCCCAAGGTTCAATTTTCTGGAATTATTCTTTTTCAACTATTTAAATCCTGCTATTCTATTGTCCCCTATTGGAACTATATCGGGCCTTTTCAGCATTTGTTCTCTCATTTTTCCTGAAGTTTCCGGCTGGTTTTTTCTTTTTTAGACAGCAAAGGCGTTGCAATAATTATCAATCCACTTTTGGATATTCAATTCGCAAATACAGTTGGTGAACGGAAAGATTGCATCGATTATTTGCTTTTTCTTGACGGAACGGACGATTCTGTTCTTCAGTTCGAGGGCGAAGATCGAGTGTGTGGAATAATAACAACATCACTTGTTGGTTCATCCGACCGATCGTTGATCGTTCGGTCACCTTCCAATATGTTGACAGTCCAATTTGTAACTGATTTCTCAGTCCGCAAGCTCGGCTTTAACATTTCGTATTTGCAGTACCCTCTACAGGGTTCCGGAACTTGGGTTCCTACTGAGGCGCAACCAACGACTACTTCAACCACCAGAACAACTTCAATCTCAACCTCGAGCTCATCAAGTTCGACTACCACGTCCACTGTTCTAACATCTGTTTCAACATCATATCCACAGCCCTCGAGCTCAAGCTCATCCATTTCAGGCACAGCGACAAATTTTAGCGCTTTCTCAACAACGGATGCGACTACAACGGTTCTTACAACTGCCATTAATACAACTTCGACAGATCCTGCAACTACAATTAACACAACTTCGACAGCACCTCCTACCACTACAATAAACACAACTTCGACAGTACCTACTACTACAAAAAACACAACTTCGACAGCACCTACTACTACAACAATAAACACAACTGCGACACTGCCTAATACTACAATAAACACAACTTCGACAGCACCTACTACTACAACAATTGACACAACTTTGACAGTACCTACTACTACAATTAATACAACTTCGACAGTACCTACTATTACATTTAATACAACTTCGACAGTACCTACTACTACATATAATACAACTTCGACAGTACCTACTACTGCAATTAATACAACTTCGACAGCGCCTACTACTACAGTTAACACAACTTCGACAGTACCTACTACTACAATTAACACAAGTTCGACAGTACCTTCTACTACAATTAACACAATTTCGACAGAACCTACTTTTCTATTTAATACTTCGACAGTACCTACTACTACATTTAATACAACTTCGACAGCGACTACTACTACAATTAACACAACTTCGACAGTACCTACTACTAAATTTAATACAACTTCGACAGTACCTACTACTGCATTTAATACAACATCGACAGTACCTACTACTAAATTTAATACAACTTCGACAGTACCTACTACTGCAATTAATACAACTTCGACAGCGCCTACTACTACAGTTAACACAACTTCGACAGTACCTTCTACTACAATTAACACAATTTCGACAGAACCTACTTTTCTATTTAATACTTCGACAGTACCTACTACTACATTTAATACAACTTCGACAGCGACTACTACTACAATTAACACAACTTCGACAGTACCTACTACTAAATTTAATACAACTTCGACAGTACCTACTACTGCATTTAATACAACATCGACAGTACCTACTACTACATTTAATACAACTTCGACAGTACCTACTACTACATTTAATACAACTTCGACAGTACCTACTACTACATTTAGTACAATTTCGACAGTACCTACTACTACATTTAATACAACTTCGACAGTACCTACTACTACATTTAATACAACTTTGACTTTACCTTCTACTACATTTAATACAACTTCGACAGTACCTACTACTACATTTAATACAACTTCGACAGTACCTACTACTACATTTAATACAACTTCGACAGTACCTGCTACTGCATTTAATACAACATCGAAAGTACCTACTACTACTACTACTACTACAATTAATACAACTTCGACAGTACCTACTACTAAATTTAATACATCCTCGACGGTACCTACTACCAATTTTAATACAACATCGACACTACCTACTAGTACTACAACATTTAACACAACTTCGACATTCTCTACTATAACTAATACAACATCGAAAAGACCCACTACTGCATTTAATATAACATCGATTGTACCAACTACTACATTTAGTACAACATCGACAGTACCTACTACCACATTTAGCACAGCTTCCACTGTACCTACTTCATTTCAGACTTCTTCGACAGGACCAACTACTTCGTCTAATACAACATCGACAGTACCCTTTTCTACTTTTAATACAACGTCGACGGTACTTTCTACTATATTTAATACAACCTCGACTGTTCCTACTACTACATTTAACACAACTTCCACAGTGTCTACTACATTTACTACAACATCGACAGTGCCCACCTCTACATCAAATACATCGACAGTACTCTCTACTTTATTTAATACAACTTGGACTGTACCTAATACCACATTTAATACAACATCGACAGTGCCTACTTCTACAACATTTAACACAACTTCGACAGTCCTTACTACCTTTAGTACGACATCGAATGTGCCGACTGCTGCATTTAATACAACTTCGACAGTACCTAATACTCTATTTAATACAACTTCGACAGTACCTAATACTCTATTTAATACAACTTCGACAGTACCTACTACCACATTTAATACAACGTCGACACTACCAACTACTACATTTAACACAACTTCGACAGTGCTGTCTAATACATTTAGTACAACATCAACAGGACCTACTACTACATTGAACGCTACTTTGACAGTCCCAGGGAATACTGCCTCACGTACCAATTCATCGGTTACCACTTCTACGTTGTTGGCGAATACGACTTCTAATGGGGTCTCAACTTCTGAGAGTACGAGTTCCGAATCGCCACTTTTGATGCCGATTTCAATACCAATTGATGAGGAAACCGAGACTTCTGCAACCACTTCTAGGATAACCCAGCCTCTGGTAGGAGATGTGGTCCCTAGGTTGAAACGACATTCAAATACACTCACAGCTGATCAGAAGTTAGAAGTTTTGTATCATAACTACTTGAAGGAATCTGAAAGAAGAGCCGAAAGGAGGAAAATGAAAAGGCAGGTTGACCGAGAACGCGTTATGCAAAATAGAAAAATGTACAGTAGAAGAGTTCGTAGAACTGGTGATGTCACTACTAGCACTCCGACAACAACAACCGGTTAGAATAAGATTTTGCTCTAATTTATCATAAAGTGTCAATTAAGTAAATTTCAGCTCTAAGTTAATCTTTCAGCTCAAACCACTGCAATAATAATAAATTAGTTCTCGAGTTTATTCCATTGCTTGCATTTATAAATTTACAAACAACAAAACAAAACTCGAAAGGACATCAATAGGTCACTAGACCTGTCAAGTGATGCCTATTACTTCTTCTCAAAGTCTACTTATTTTGGTAATTCAAACCCGCTCAAATCATATTTTACCCTGGTAAAACCCTTTTCTAATTAACCTTTAGAAAATGTCTAATAAGAAGACCAATTTTACAAAAAAAATGCAGCTCGATAAACATTCAAGTAAAAGCACTAGCCCTAGAACCTTGTTCCTTACCACAAAAAGGTTAACAAAAATCTGTTATCCATAATAAATGACTCCCTAAAACAATGTAAAAAGTTTGTTAAATCCTGTGCATTAAATGAGCCAATTTTTTGAACAATACTTTCATCCAGTTTAGTTTAAACATTATATATTCTTCTTAATCTATTTATGAGCGACTGGTTTCTTTGCTTCGTTTGCAAAATTTTTGTTTTGACCAGATTAGTCCTTTTATTAATAGCCGTACAGCGATAGCTGGGGCTATTATTGGCCTTCTCTTGGTTTTTTGTGTTTACATCGCAGTTCGTCAATGCTTTGCAATCTTAGTTGAAAAAAAATCAAACGAAAAATTCTGTTTTGCCACCACTCTTATTTTTGAGATTGCTTTTATTGGCCACTCCATACAACAAAACCCTGTACTGTGATTTTGATTAAACGTAATCTTTGTATAATCGGACTAGTTTGTGTCTATTGAGAAAGTTTTTATATTGATGGATGACCGCTGTTAACGAATTCATCCGACTATTTTCATCGCAGTTCGTCAGTGCTTTGCAATCTCTTAGTTGAAAAAAAAACAAACGAAAAATTCTGTTTTGCCACCACTCTTATTTTTTAGATTCCTTTTATTGGCCACTCCATACAACAAAACCCTGTACTGTGATTTTGGTTAAACGTAATCTTTGTATAATCGGACTAGTTTGTGTCTATTGAGAAAGTTTTTATATTGATAGATGACCGCTGTTAACGAATTCATCCGACTAACTATTTTCTCGATGTTATTTGAAGCTCAGTTGACTATCTATGTGTACACCCAAATATTTATTGTGGTAGACAAATTCGATGTTGTAATCATGAGTTTCAGGTGTCTCATTAGTACCACCAAAACTTATAGCCTTGCTTTTATTTCTATTTTTTGCGAACTTATTTGATTCCATCCGAACTGACATTTTTCTATTGTATAATTAATTCCGTCATCCACCTTTCCGTAAATATTTGTATCATCAGTAAACATATTTACATTACAGTTTGTACCGAAATCAGGCAAATGGTTTACATAAATCAAAAACAGAAGTGGCCCTAAAACAGAACCCTACGGTACACTGCAAAATTGCTTTCAAAGGATGATTGCTGCTTGCTAACTGAAACAAAAACATTGTTGTCTGTTGGTCAAATATGTGAATTAAGAATGTCATAAAATTTCCCCCTCAAACCATACGCAAAACATTTTTGGAGCAAAATATCATGACTCACAGTACCAAAAGCTTTCGATGAATCAATGAAAACCCCATAGTAACTTTCTGTCGAGCCCAAATAATTTTTGTTTCAACAACCTCCGACACAGCATCAATTGTGCTTTTCTTATCACAATGTGCTTTCCAAACTGTGCTTTGTTTATAACAATTTTTGAAATAACTGTGAGCAGTGATATTGGTCTATAATTACTAAATGCATTTTCGTTACCATTTCTGTACAGAGGTATAACATTGGCAATTTTCAGAGTTCCAGGGAAAGGCCCCTCATCAAATTAAAGATTAATTATTTTGCCAATGCTTCACACAAGCTTGGATTGATGAACTTAATCAGTTTATTTGAAATGTTAATCAGATCCGAAGCATTTTTTTAGCATTTGCTGAATAATTTCGAAAACTTTTGTTGTGACGTTAAATAAGAACATGGATTTCTCTAACCTTCAGACCCGCCTGAGGTGTGACGACTGATAACAACTTTGAGATAGTTTCTTTCCTCTTTCAACAAAATACTTATTGATTTCATCAGCTTTCAGGTTGTCATTTTTCTTTTTCATTTTTGTTCCCTTAATATCGTCTATTATTAAAAATAAGTTCTTATTTTTGTTTGCATTTTCAATTTTTTGTTCATTAAATTCTATTTCCTTTTTTGTTAGGTTTTTAGGTTTTTTTAACGGTAACGCAGCTTATTATATTCTCTATTTTCGGCAGACTGTTCGTTCCTCAATCTTTGATAGGCTTTTAGTTTTTTAAGACAGATTTTTGATCTGGTTATCCAACCATGGTTTTTGAACCTGTTTAGATTGTTGTTAGTGTGCTTTTTGAACTGTTGCAAGGGTACATGACGATGCAATTCCTATTTTATCACTCTCGTTAAATCTGTAAAACAGAAATCTCAATCGGAAGATAAATAAAGCTTATTTCTCGTTCCCAGTTTTGTTACAATACTGTAAATTTAATCGAACCTAAGTTCCTTATTTTGAAGTTTTTAGGGGCCTAAAATGAAATTTTTTGTCTGGGTGTTCAAGATCAAGTCTTGTTTCCTTGCTGCTCAATTCTACTCCTTTTTGGTCAGAGATCATTGTATCTTTCACATTTACGGAGGCTTCAAAATTCGCAAAAAAAACGTCAATGCAGGTTGCCGTTCAAGAAGTGACTTTTATCGGTTCTGATCCATGAGAAAAAAATCCAAAACCCTGTCAATTTTGTTCGTTTGTTCAATCACATTTAAATTGAAATCTCAACAATAAATTTGCAAAATCTCCGGTTTGATAGTGAACTTATTAATGTCTTCTTGACAAACGTTTATGTACTCATCTATACGATATTTCAAAGTTTTATAACCAACAGTTATCACTATTTCCTTTTGATATCCTAAGAACGCCACTCTCAAAAGTTGTAGGTGTTCATTGTTTGTTTTTGTTTAATTTGAACTTTGATGCCTTTCCTAATAAAAAATCCTACACCTCCACCTCTTCTTTCTCTGTCACTCCTCAACAACTGGCCATATCCATTCACCTGGTAAGCATTTTGGAGAGTATACTGATTGCTCCAGGTTTCTGTTAATGCAATCACATCAGGTTTTGACTTCTCTTGATTTATAAATTGGTCTAGCTCATTAAAGTTTATATGAATTGATCTTAAAATATGAAGTAAGATCCTAAAAGTCATATATGTTAACGAAGTATTCTGACAAAATTGCAGCCATAAACCCATTTTTTTCTGTTTTTGCTGCCTTTTCTCTATTCAGTTTCCTGCTACCGCGGAATCGCAATGCAGAACAGAAAAACCTCAATGATTTATTGAGTCAAATGTTTTGTTGTTGAAAAAAAGATAAAGAAGTTTAGAGGATCATAAGAGGACTTACAAGAGACTAAGGGGACGATTGTTGTTTGAGAGCTGACAAAGTGTCGCTGATAAATTCTTCAACCCCTCTGAAGCCAACGAATACACTGTTCCAATCATCTTTTCAGTTTTTGTGGATCAATCATGTTTTATTGCATTTTTTATTATAGATCGGCCGCAGTTGAGAATTGAGAATGTTTGTCTCTAAAGTGATTGCGCAAGGAGAATTGGTAATATGCGCTTTAACATATTATTTCAAGCCCTTCGAGTCCCCGCTGTTTTTCAGAACTTCAAAAACAAAAATCTGTCTGAATAAGATGCACATCTAAATATTTATACCTAATCTGTACTGTACCTTGAACTACAAGAGCGGGTTGATCAGTAACTAGGCAATTATTCCAAGGTCTACATGCTGTCACATTTATTGTTGAATGTTTGTTCATGTTTTTCGTTTGTTCAAGCTTCAGCTTTCATACTTGAAGAAAATTGAACGATGGGGACCATTGGAGCAGTCATGTGGAACATATGCTTCAGTGGAACCAATTTGTCAGCAGGATATTCAGAACACGGTAGCGCAGCAACACCAATGAGACGGTACGAAATATGGCGCCTTAAAGATTGACGCTGTTTAAGCTTAATGGAATCAGAAAAAATAATGTATTCAGAAAGATTTATTAATTTGAGGTTCAAAAAGAGAGAAAATTTGACAAAAATAGTCGTATATATAATTTGAAGTATAAAATTTAAAATATACAGTTTACATTTGAGAAAAAACTCACATAGAAAAGTGAGGCGAATTAGGGGCGTATCAGGTATTGCTTTTGGACATTTCCATGCAAAAATTTACGTCACTTGAAAAAAGTCCACAAAGTTCTATTGATCATTCAATATTAGAAGATAAATATCAGGAATTGACAGATATAAAGCGTCAGCCTGATTTATATTCCTTTCCTAAACTGTCAGCTACAATTATGGTTATGAACTGGTAAGCTTGTTTTCTTTGTGATTACATAAAAATACTTGCAAGTTTTTTAGCTCTGAGTTATTTTCTTAGTTCTCCTCTTTGCTTCAATACCCCACTCAAGTGGTTGCTGCTAGGTCTGAATATGGCTTCGCTCAACAATTTTGCTTGATATTGTTGCACTTTCACTTGTGAAAGCGCCTTCGTCTTAAGGTCAGCCGCCTTCGTAAGGCGCTACACTTTCACTTGTGATAGCGCCTTCGTCTAATGGTCACCCGCCATCACATCTGCTGTTGTGTAGATCACCGAAATTGTGTTGTAGTCTGCGTTTTCTATGATGAAGGGGTACTTTGCATCTTTATGCTTCGGTCTGTTGTGAAGGACTGAAAAATCTGCCGGTTTTCAACTTTAATTGTCCTATCCGATAGTTGTAAGCTCACGATATTCATGCCCCAAACTTGAGAAGGCCTCGCATGAAAAATGCTTCTGGAGCTTAGGCTTCTATCTTTTGGTACTCGGAATTGCATGAGAGTGACAAGGTCTGTTGTTTCTTACATACCAACTGACCGATCCTCCTCTGTTTCGCATCATGAAAATGCAGCCTGCCGTCGAACGTCTAACATTGCCATCGTCACTACACTCTGCATCTGTTTCTTCTACTATAGCAACGTTGCTGGTTGATGGGTAGAAAGTTAGCACGCTGAAGATATCTCAGCATGGTTTTGCCAGCCCTGCAGTGCTTAAAAGTTGGATTTTTCAAGACGTGAGATAAACTTTGATCCACATTCCGTCTGGTCTGGTTTGCTTCACAACAGAAATCAGAGATCCTACCAATTATTTAAATTGATGTGCATGTACGTTTACTGAGTCTCCATGTGTCCCCTAAAGTTCAAGTTATTTTTCGGCCGGTGTCCTACCGGGGTACATTATTGCATTCTAAACTTTTTGAAAATATTTCTTGTGTACATTTTATAATTCTTCTTTTGCTGGTAATTTTCCCATACCTAGAAACCTTTCAAGATTTCCACTTTCGTCCATTTTGAACTTCGAGTTTTTTCTCAGTTCCTTAATTTGTATTTCAAAGTTCCGTCTGTAACTAAACCGTCAACTTAATTTGAAATGACTCATTTTTCTTCTGCTTTCGGGAAAAAACTGCTATCATGCTTGTTTCTGTCAAACCTTCCCTCTCGTAGTAAATTTAAGGTTTATTTATTGGTTGCAATTTTCGGCTGCTTGCTTTAGTCTATAAATTGATTTTTAAGTTTACACACTATTTTTTTATCGATTTTTTTTGCTGGATGCCTTTTGGTTACACTAAGAAAATTAATTCCTCTGCTGTCGGATGTAAATTGGTTTACATCCATTTTATTTAACAAGAATTTGTTCCTTGCTACTAAAGCTCAAAATATTTAAAAGTTACTACTCTGCTATTTGGAGCGAAAGGTTCTGAATATTCGGTTCCTTTTAACCTGTTTTGCGACCTATCGAGCTTTAAATTGATCATCCTTTCCTTAAAAATTTTGTTGGATTTTGTCTACTCAACGTCCTGGAATGACGTTTTGCACTTAACCTCTAAATAAGTTCCAGATTGGGTTTCCTCCAATCTATTCATTTCTGTTTTTGTTGCTTCACACCATTTTTCTTTTTTGCTTCGAAGCAATTGCATCCTCGAAAATTTTAGATTCAAAACATTTAACCGTTTTTGAGTTTTTTACAATGTTAGAGTAGCTTTTGTTATACCTCTCCTGAGGTCTGGAGACCTGTCTTCAGTTTTAGGTTCTTTTTTTGCAGAGGATTCTCTTCGTAAATTTTTCATCTCGTAATCTGATCAAATCTGCGTTGTCTATTCGCCTACTGCGGTAGTTAGAATTTGACATACCTTTCCTAACAATTAAAAACTTGATAGCTTTATACTTTTTGATAGGTACTCGTATTTTTGAGAGTTTTAGTTCTATCTGTTTTACTGAAACTTTGGAATTGAATTTTATACTATTCGTTAATTTTGTTTTTGTTCTAATTCTTTTTCAACTACAGTTTCTGATATTCATGGGCATCCCTCGGCCTTTTCCATTTCAGTTAAACCTACTTCTGCAGATAACACACTAAGGTCACTGGTAGCCTGATAGGCTGGTGGGCTGTGCTCATAATAACTTGTGTTTCGCTAAGAAGCAAGTTTGTTTGTCTCTATGCTTTGAATCAACTAGGCTGTTGTGTTCTTATATAACAAATAAATGAGCACTGATGGTTCTGAATCAAATTTTGTTTTGAATAGCATTACGTTTTTTTAATTCGCTACACAACCAACCACTTCTCGATAACGGGCTCTCAGTTTTCTGCCAATGGTCATTCCGAAGGCTGATTTTTATTTTTATGTCTTCCGATTAGGTTTATAGCGTAGCACGCCGTGTCTGCTGACCCCCTTTTTTGGCAACGTTTTAGTCTGTCGAAAGGCGTTATTCAGCCTGTACTGCTGTTCTTTTTAACTGTCCAACAACAACGTTTAGCATAGAGGTCTTTTTTGCCAAATGTTCGCGGCGTAGAGCTTCCAGTCAAGTTTGTGAGATGGAGTTTACCTTCTCTTCTGTTATGTAGGAAATTTTTCCTCGTGTTATTATGAAGCTTTTTTTTGCTTCCTAATTTAAGTACCGACTCAACGTTAGTGCGAAACAGTTCATTGTTTATTGATTTAAATTGATAATGAGAGTATCTTTTGATCTCAGATACATCCGTTTTTTGTTGTGCAGCTGTAGTGTCTCAATATCTTCTTTTCATATTTCTTCTACTTATATTTTTTCTCATTTGGACTTCTAAATGTAGTATCTTGTTTCTGATTGGTTTTGATCCACTTTCCATCTATCATCATATGGTCAGTGCTACCTGAGTCTAAAGTGTTGGAAACCTCAAACTCACTCCGAGATGCAAACCTTTGAGCTCCCTTTTGTTTTTGTTTACATGCATTAGCCTAAATGGCTTTTTATAGTGATGTTTTTGTAAACATATAGTGATGTTTTTGTAAGACTCAACAGCTGTGTGTCCAATTTGGTTACATAAAATACATAATTTAGGCTCTTTAAAACTACCAGTCATAGAAAAGTTTTTCTAAGATGTTATCTGATTGAGGAGTGTATGTCAGTCTGATTAGAATTTTTTTGATGGCTGGGCGACTTGCTGATCTTCCACCAGATCATTTTGTTGTCTGGCGCTCTGCTCAAAGTTTGTGAGACGTGTTCTGTTTCACTAAAGGTTGAGCATGATGGAAGCTCTCGGGCACCACGAAATGCTCGCGGCTTTGTGGAAGCGCATTTTGAACCATGGCATTGAAGAGCGTATCAGAGAGCTCTTCCCAGCAATATGCAACCGAGTGACCAACTCTTCTCCTCTGATGAAGATCTGGTGGATGGCATCATCTTCGCGGAGTTTTAGTTGGCTAACTGTGGCGTAAAGTTTATCACCGTAGTTGTATCATCACTTTTAAAGTGTTGCGGCAGAAGTTGCACAATCTTTGTGATCATCCATCACTGAGACCCTTGCTGATCACACAATACTGCCTATTGATCATTAGGTTGCTGGTGTCAATTGTCATAGCCTGATAGCGCCATATATAGTTTTTGCTCTTTACAATATCTTTCACCTCTGCTGCTCTAGCTTGTGTCTCTGCCTCACTTTGTCTTCTGTGTTTACGATTGGCGTACTCTGCTAGTGCTATGGGCCGTGCTGTTTCAAATAAACTCTCAGTCTGAGCAAAGACTTAGAATGGAGGGATTGTCCTCTGTTAGCCCACTGAATGTTATCTTGTTCAAACTGTTGTTGGATGACTCTATTTTGAACTTTGGGATGCTACTTTTGATTTTGATATAAAATTTTTGGCGAAAGGTTTGTTAGGTCTCAGTTCCCTTGTCAATCTGACCGAGCAAAAACTGTCGACAAACACAACAATCTCAATCATAACTCTATTAGCGTATGAACGGTTTGAAGGCTTGGACCATAATAATTGGGCACCGTAGCGCAACAATGCCAATAGGGGGGTTATGGCATGTTTTTGGGTGAAGCTGTTTAAACTCAAAGAATTCCGAGAGACTGAGATAAATTAATTTTTTGGAAAATCAAAAATATAAGTTTCAGCGAAAAATGTCCGTAGAGATGGTCCGAAAAAAAACATAATATATAATGGTTACATTTAGGAAAGTGTTAACATAGAAAAGATCAGGCGATTTAGTGGCGTATTGGATAGTGCTGTTTCATTATTACACGCAAAAGTTTACTTAACCTAAAATAGATCACAAAGTTTCATTGATTGTTTCCAAAGTTTCTTGTATCTTGAAATTTAATTCCTTGTAAATTTCTTGGTATGATTTTTGGTTTGTCGCTTATATTCATACCAGTACGATGGCCATTAATTTCTTCAGATCTATTTGTTTTTTGAAGGCATTTTACATGTTTAAGACCGTTGAAATTATTTAAAAACTGGTTAAAAGACGGTTTAAAGTGAACTAAGAAGAATGTGAGAATCATTGCGCAAACGTTTGTCATAAAAATTGTCATCCTGGCTTTGGAGTTGTTCTTTGTGCGAAATTTGTGATTCTTTGAAATTTTTTAGAGGGAATTTAGAAAATTATGGAATGTTTTATGAGCGGAGTTGTTTGATTTAGTTGCTAGTGTGGTTAGCTGGCTCCTCTTTTCAAAACAAATCAAACTAATCTTCGGAATGCAGAGTTTGTTATAATTCCCGGTCCGCTCGATTTCCTCTCAGACGAGGACTGTGGACTGACTCCTAATTTTGTCGGCCTAAAAAACGTTTTCAAAATATAATTTCACTGAGAAGGAACCTTGGGACCGCTGGCCCTTGGATTTTGAGATACTTGTTGAGAACCGACTTGTAAATGACTTGCGGGGAAATAAAAATCGCAGGAAATTTGGCGGGAATTAGGAAACTTTTAAAGGGAGTAAAGTTTGCGGGACTTTGAACAAATTGGTCCTCATAGCTTTAAAAATTAGCATTTTTTGGAAGAACTTTGGTGACGAAAAAAAGCTAATTATGTCAAAAATAATGGTAGACTTCGTTTCAGTGGACTTCAAAAAAGTTCTTAACAGTCCACTTTCCTACGAAAAACGGTTCTTCTTTGTTATTTATCGAGACATGCAGGTTTTCATCGTCTAAAAGAAATTCAAAATTACCTCAAACAATTCGAAAAAACTCAATTTAGGTTTGATTGTCGGTTTGTAATGTCAAGACTTACATAAATTGCTCTTCTACATTGATTTGTACATCAAATCAAAACCTGTTATAGTGACTTTCTCTACAGTTGGCTAGTGAACTTTTAGAATATGACTCACAAAATGGCTACCTGTAGTTTTGCCTCAATTAAACACTCCAAATTTTTTGCCTGTTTTTACAATCTTTCTGATACAGAACTACAGCCTACAAGTATTCAACCTAAAAATAGGAAAATAATTTTAAAACTTTAAATTGAAAAGATGCAGCAGAGGAGAAATTATAAATTATAACTGGAATTTTTGAAAATTGTTTTGGAGATATTTGCACGTATTTTGCAATTATATTGACTTCACCTGAAATAAATTGCTGTAGGTCTGGTATCCGAGGATTCAAAAATGAATTCGAAAATTTCTACTTGAAACATTAACTGGAAAGCACTTAAATAAAAACAAATTACTGCCTTAAAACTTTGTAAAATCATATATATTTCTGGCTGACCTTAAGGACATGACCGAAAAATAGTTTTTTTTCTTGAGTTAAATTAAAGAGAGTGGTTCTTTTTTCTATTCAATATTTCTCAGACTCTTTTAATATTATTCTAATTTGCTCACGCTGTTTGCGTCTACACTGTTTGCCACTACACTGTTTCATTAGCAGTTTAATGTCTTTTTTCTTTTTAACATTCTTCTATATTTACGCTAACGTAATAGGGCGAGAAGAAGGCAATTTCTTTTGAAAACTTTTACTTCAATTTTTCTTTGATAAATCATAAAAGTTGAATGATCTCTTCAAGGATTGACTCATTTTTTCAGGGGCTCCTCAATTGTTCCATTTTTGTCTCGCTCCGCAAAAGATATAGAACGGTTAAAATTGACTGAACAGAAAAACAAAGCCAGGCTGGAATAATGTTCGTAACCCCTATTTCATGGAGGGTTGGAACAACTGGAAAGACTGGTTAGCGTGTTTTCTTATTCTCCTATCACATTAAGGTTGGAATAATTCGCCTAGCCTAATACCGACGGCTATCTTGCAAGATATTGCAAGAGTCTTGCAAGAGTCTTGTAAGATTACGCATCATCTTGCAAGATTCTTGCAAGATCTTGCAAGATAGCCGTCGGATATGCAAGAATCTTTCAAGATAAGCGCCGATCTTGTAATTAGTATTTCAAATACTTTGTCGACGGTAAAGTTGATATAAAACTTTTCGTTAAGACCCGAGAAAAAAATCATTATCAGGCAAAAAAATCGACCACAATTTAATCATGAAACTTTGTGTAAACCTCAGCAGGAGTGCCGTTCTGTTGTAGGATGAGTTTAGAACAGATTGGAAGGTTGCGAAATGCGGCCATTTACGATTTTCGCCCGGTGCATCTTTAATTAGTGAAAAACGTTATGTTATCGCAACAAAAAATATGTAATTGACAATTTAGCAGAAAATATGTGCTCTCTCACTCTCAGCTGTGTACTAAAATTTGGTTTTTGTGGTACTTGTTACCTAATAGGGATTCAAAAAGATTAGAGTGACAGAAACGTCTAATTTAATAAACAAATTGTTGACTGAAACGTTTTCTGTCATTAGCTGGGAGGTACTGGGGGCCTTTTTGTCTACTTGTTCCTTGCCTACTTAACAGTTCAAGTTTTTTGTGGATAGAACAAAGCATTTAAACGGTCATTGGAATTTTTTTTATGGAAATGAGTTTTTGCAAATAAGTTATTGTAGGCAGAAGTGATATGAGCGTTTCTCTTTCGAACAGAGATCTCCCTTAGACGGTCTGAACTCATAAGAAAAAATGATCTTTGAGTTAATAGGACTTTAAAATTTCTCTTTTTTGTTAAACATTTTTCGACGTCTATCTTGCAAGGTTCTTGCAAGATGGCCGTCAGGATCTTGCATCTTGCAAGATAAGCGTCATTTGCGAGAATCTCGCAAGATCTTGCAAGATAGGCGTCATTTGCTAGAATCGTGCAAGATCTTGCAAGATAAGCGTCGGAGTTCGACTACGGTAATTGAGCTAACAATAGAAGTTAAGAGCTTAATTTGTTTTTGCGCCAATGAGACCTTTGAATGTGAAGTCAATTTGGAGTGATGATTTGACCACGCCTAGATAGGAAGTGGAGCGAAATAGCGAGCGGTTTAAAGTGGTGTAAAAATTTTTGCTCTGATTTTATAGTAGAGTGAGAAAATGGTGTTTGGACAAAAATTTGCTTTCTCGCTGGTGGTTTTTTTCACATGCGCAATTTTTGTATTGATTTTTTGTTTTTTCTGAATTTTTATCTGATTTTTTTTCAAAATGGTTTTCCGAGAATTTTTTATCTGATTTTTTTTCTAAATGGTTTTTCTAAATGGTTTTTCTAAATGGTTTTTTTAAATGGTTTTTCTAAATGGTTAAAACATCTTAAATTTTATTTTGTTGTAAGATGTTTTAACACATATTTCATGACTTGATCTTTCAAACCGGGATAAACAGGTAAGGCCCTGTGGTCAATAAGTTTCGTTAGAGGCACAAAGCCGGCCTTAATAGTCCTTGAAGTGCTTAGGGTGGCGAAGATACTAGGAATGGGTTAATTCAAGGTTAAAAAGTAATTTTCGGAAGTTTTTGAGCACAAAATGGTGTAATTTCGCACGTTTTTTGGTCATTTTTTGAGTTTTTTGTTTGATAAGTTTCGAATTAATGTCCGTCAAAATTGATAGAAGACTTTTGCAAGACAATTTTTTCCGGTTATTTTATGAGCTTTATGTTTTGGTAGTGCAAACAGGATAGTTGCTAGGGGCATCGGATTGGTTTTGATCATTCAGTATCACGAATTTTTGCAATACCCTTGATAACTTTTATTTTTTTCAATACTTCTGAATTTTCCTGTTTCACTGGATAGTCTTTTGAGACAATGAAGTGGTTCTGAAGATGAAAATATTACACTTTAAGCAACATTTCATTAAATTCGGCAGTTGTCTTCAAGTTTCTTTGGCTTTTTCTACTAAAGTTATCAATCTTTACCGCACAATGAATTTTTTTTACGCTTGCGGATGGGTCATTGTACAGATTCTGGGGACAAAAAAGTAGTTTTTAGCTTTTTTTCGCAAAATTTTAATTGCATTTCTCATTTTTATGTGCTTGTCATCTTTCTCATTTTTTTTCTATCTATTTTGGTCAATAAATCTGTTTCAAGACTCAGGATAATGGGTATATTTGAATGGATCAACATTGGCCTTCAGTTTAAATGCTGCAAAAGTTTCAACATTGATTATATTATTGCTTAGTTTGTTTGCTTATTTTAGCTTCTCATCTTCTGAGATTGTCTTTCTTTTTGGCTGGAATTTTCAATTGGTCTGCTGATCAGGTAAATTGTTTCTAAGTTTTCCATTCAAGTCTCTGTGTGGTATTTCAGGACTCGTCCTGCTATTTTCAAGATCCGTTCACACGTTTTTTTGAATGTGAAGTCATATTGGAGTGATGATTTGATCACGCCGATAGGAAGTCGAGCGAAATAGCGATTGGTATAAAAAGGTGTAAAAATCTTTTGCTCTGACTTTATTATAGAGTGAGAAAATGGTATTTGGACAAAAATTTGTTTTCTCGCTGTTTTTTGTTCACATGCGCAATTTTGGCCTTGATTGTTTTGTTTTTTTTTCAATTTTTTGTATCTGATTTTTTTCTAAATTGTTTTCCGAGCCCAATCATTGCATATTCTGAGTATAATTTTTCAAGTGAGTCAATAAAATTTCTTTGAACCGTATGTCAGGTCTTGGCCCGCTATGTTTTTAATTCAAAGAATTTGAGTTGTATTGGGGCGCTGTCTTTTTTTAACATCTGTTCTTATATTTTCATGATTTTCAGGTGCTCTGTCTTTCTTCAATACAAGAGTTGCATTGTATTGGTGCAACGTATTTTTTGTAAGATGTTTTAACATATTCTTCATGACTTGATCTTTCAAACCGGGATAAACAGGTAAGGCCCTGTGGTCATTAAATTTCGTTAGAGGCACAAAGCCGGCCTGTGTAGTCCCTGAAGTGCTTAGGGTGGCGCAGATACTAGGAATGGGTTAATTCAAGATTAAAATGTTATTTTTTGAATTTTTCGAGCACAAATGGTGTAATTTCGCACGTTTTTTTTGTCATTTTTCGAGTTTTTTGTTTGATCAGTTTCGAATTAATGTCCGTCAAAGTTGATAGAGGACTTTTGCAAGACATAGTTTTTTTTCGGTCATTTTATGAGCTATATGTTTTGGTACTGCAAACAGAAACGGGAAACATGATGCTAATTTTTGCAAGTTTTGTCGAACTTTTTTTTACCTCAAGGGCCATAAACCTCCTCTAGGGTTTGATATTAGTCTTCTGCAAAGATTTTAGTGTCAATAGACTGGTCTTCAACATTTTCATGTTACAAAAATAGGCATTTTTTTTGTTTTTTCTCGCTTGTTTTTTTTGTTCACATGCGCTCTTTTAGCATTGATTTTTATTGTTTTTTCGATTTTTTTTTGGATCTGATTGTTTTTTCTAAATGGTTTTCCGAGCCCAAACATTGCATTTTCTGAATCTAGTTTTTCAATTTAGTCAATAGAAATTCTTTGAACCGTATGTCAGGACTTGTCCTGCTATGTTTTTACAATTCAAATAATGTGATTTGTATTGGGTCGCTGTCTTTTTTTAAAGATCTGTTCACATATTTTCATGATTTTTGAAGTCAAATTGGAGTAGTGTTTATGACCATGCCTAAACAGGAAGTGGAGCTAAAAAGCAAGCGGTTTTTGAGGCCTGAAATTTTTTGCTCTAATTTTCAAGTAGGTTGAGAAAACAGTGTTTGAACAAAAATTCGCGTTCTCGCTAGTGGTTTTTTTTGTTCACATGCGGCCATTTCACTTTGATTTTTACGGTTTTGTCGACTTTTTGGATCGGTTTTCTAAACGGTTTTCCCAATCCTTTCATAGCTCATCCTAGTTTTTTGTTTGAACCAAATTTCCATACCTCACTAGTGGTTTTTTTGTTCTCATGTGGCATTTTGACATTGATTTTGTTTTTTTTTTAATTTTTTGATCTGATTTTTCAAAAACGGTTTTCCCATTTCACTCATAGTCCGTTCTAGGTCTAGTTTTTTGTTCAATCAATGAAAATCCTTTGAATTGTATGTCAGGACTTGACCTGCTATGTTTTTTTCATTTCGTCGGACAAAAATTTGTTTCGCTTTACCTCGTTTTGCCGCTGTTTCGACATTTTACGAGACATTTTTTGACGTCACTAGACTAGTTTTACTCTTTTCTCATTCCGTTAAAAGTTAAAAGTGTTTTTAGACAGTAGTTGCTCAGCAAAGCCATTATTCAAAATGAACAGTCAGTATCAAAAAACGAAATCAGAAATAGAAAAGTTAAACCCATGAAGCCCATTTTTAGATGCCCGTTTTGTTCTCATAAGCTGAAGTTACCGCCCCTAATGCTTATTCGTATTGATACTAGGCCCTGTATCCTCTAACTGAGAAACATTAATATGTTCAACTACGAAATGATATCAAAAAAGTTTGCTCTTCAAAAATAGTTTTGTACAAAAATTATTTTTTTCCATTGTTTTGTGTTATATAATTCCCCAATTCTGGTTATGGGAATCAATGGTGGCTATTTTCCGGCAATCTAATCTACCGGGTATGTTATTTGATTAGCTGCAGAATTTGTTGAAACTATGGTGGAAATTTTATCATGATTTATTTCTGAATAGAAAATATAAGTTTTACGTCCTTCCTCTTAGTTACTACTTAGTTTCTTTTTAGAGCCGTCCTGGAGGTCAAAAGGATAGTGAGTATACTTTTGCTGCATTAGTAATAATTTGAACTTTTTAACTTTGTCAAATTATTAATTTCTGTGTTTCAGTGATTACTGGCCCACCGAGTACTTGTAAGTAACAAGGTCTAATAATGGTTATGTTTAAAGTAATGAGACTTTTAAGTTTTACATTCAAATGCTAGTTCGTAAGTGTTAGCTTTGCAAGAAGCAAACTGTCCAAATGGTTAAAAAAGTTGGCGGACTTTATAATGCTGTCTATAGATGATTCGATTTTCCTCGATTTTATGAACCGAAATAGGGCGAATGAGGAAGATTTTGTGGGACTATGATTCGGTTGTGTCCAATTAGGATTCGAATTGAAGCGTGCATATCAGACTTTTTGCGACTATGGCTCGTTGATGCCAGACTATGAGTAGAAATAGTGCGACCAAAAAGTTTGGTCCAGACCGTGTATTTATCGTCTGGGAGGGGTACCCCCAGACAAAAAATTGTCGAATCATATTTCGACCACCTCAACTCGGGTACCCGCACGTTACATTGTTATATATAAGCCTTCTATTATAGCAGATTCTCATTCAATAAATGGTAGCAGTTGTGATCGATGAAGGGGAGTCTCTAATTCTTTATCTAGATAGTTGGAAAAAGTTGAATAAAGTAGAATGAAATGGATGGCTAAGACTGCAGAGTTGTGGCTCTGCAAGAAAACCGATTCTCTTCTGAATGTGGCAGAAAAAGTCTTAAAGTTCAACATAGCCAATTAGGGATTTCCTTAGGCATTGAACAGGAATAAAGTCTTCGAAATGAAACATTGAAAAAAATTATTGTTTCATCTCTAAATAAAGCGTTAGTTCGGGCAAATTTTCAAACCATTGAACGCGTAAAGTTGACAGTTTCATATGTAAAAAAAACTATGAGCTCAAATAGATTTTAAGCAATTACAATCCATTGAAATCGATTTTTGTAATACCTGAGACTTCCCATTCTCTGTTAGATATTGAAGTTGAAGTTGTAAAACTTTGCAAAAACTTAATTTTGTATAAATTCTGATCGAGTAATTCGATTTTCGATGATTAAATCAAATGTTCTAGTGAGTCCGGCTTTGCTGCTCTGTTCATTCTTTTACCCATGCAGGCTCTTGTAAAGAAATTTTAGTTCAAACTTCCAACATTTAGCAATATTCTTGATTGATATTTGCGTTCTATTATTAATATTAGTGAGGAGTGGTATTGGAACAATTACGATGTTTACTATTGGAACTGGGATCCCTTCAAGTCATTTAACGTACCCATTGAACCCTATGACTGGGTAGCTGTGTATGAACTAGCCAGAATGCCAGACTACAGTGACTTTGAACGATTTGCAACCTTCAATGAGTTTGAGCTGAACCATTTTGGAACGCAGGTAAGCATTATTGAGCTTATTGTTTAACAATTGCTTATTGCTTAAAGCAATTTTTTTATTATAGCAGAGGAAGTTTTTGGTACCCATTGACTTGTAGTGTTGTCAATCAATAAAGTAAATTTATCTCAATTTTGAATTATTAATTACTTGCTCTCTGTGACCATCTTTTTCCCGTAGTGTAAAATTTAAAAAACATAAGGGGTTGCCTTATGTACTAAATTGCTCGTGAGGAGCAGAGAATACACATATCTGTCTCGAGATATCGCCCCTAGATTATTCCCAGAATTTTGCCCCTAATGTTCAGTGTAGCTTTTTTTAAAAGAATTCCCGATTTCTACACTACTAGATGAGTTTCTCTTATAAGGGTTTTCAATAAATTGCATCTTTTCATTTCAGTACGAAGACTTCGTGGTCCAATGTACGTTCGATGGTCGCCTCTGTAAGTCGGGAGACTTTGAGAAGTTCCAGAACCCAAAGTACGGCAATTGTTTCACGTTCAACTCCATCTTGAACAAAGATAGAGACAATATCACTGGAGATTTCGAGAGGATCCGGACATCGTCCAGGACTGGCCAGCAGTATGGGTTGAAAGTGACTCTGTTTCTAGACTTCGATAACTATGTGGGGTCTCTCGCTCATGATGGAGGGGCACAGGTTTGAATTAATCAGAGTGGTATCAAAATGAAAATTAATTTGTGAAACTATCAGGACTAGCAGATGGAAACTATAGCTAGAAGAGGGTTATTTTGTGCCGCTGTGAAGAATTCTGGGACGCATTGGACGTTTTGTTTGCTGTTTAATTTAATAATCTCAATGATTTTTGTCTCCAGGGTATTCCAAGCTAAATGAACGCATCAAAATGCACCTCTGTTGTTGTTGATAAAGTAATTTTTCAATTGAAAAAGATGCTTCTTTGATTTCAGCTAATGGGTAACGAAACGGTTCATTTGACAACAGGTTCGGACTCAAATTCCGATGCGAACCCGTGATTAGTCTCACAATTTTATTGCAATAAAGTTAACGCCATACCTGAATTACTCAATTCTTGGGCAAAATTGTTTTACAATCTAGATCACTTGGGTAAAATTAACCTGGGTTATGTTCATTTCTATTATTAAATTGAGAAATTTTTGAGTCATATTAGTTGATTTCAGTAATCATTTGAATTCTAGGTTGTCATAGACCCAATGGACCAGTACCCAATCCCAGAAGCCTATGGTATAACTGTATCATCAGGAACTGTTGCCAAAATTGCCATCCGGAAAGAAATTGTTGAACGGCTTGGGGGAAGATTTGGACCTTGCGTGAACGAATTCCCAGATGAGCTGGACATTCCGGATGAGATCAGACAGCAATGGCCTTACAGTTCAAGAGTGTGTGATCTGTTTTGTCTACAGACGCTGTTGTGGGATCGATGTCACTGTGTGGATAATTTCATTGGTAAGTATCGATCCTGCTACTTTTGAAACTCAAGCCAATCTGTTTCCAAATTTTTGAAGGAGTTGAACACTTCTGCTCATCCTGATTGTCAAGCCAGAACCAAAAGATTTTATGAAGGCATGCTGCACGTTGTTGCTAAAAGAATTTGAACAGTAACTGAGGTCAAGGATTATTTTTCTTATAAAATTGTTTTCAGTTTTCTTAATTGATGCTACCATTTTTACGCGGATGAGGAATTATATATGCTCGTTGTAAGTTAGTCATCCGATTTTGAGTAATGAATATATCATCCGAATTCTGTGCGCTACTCCAAAAAGAATTTGAGAATTAGGATTTGCGTTTTCTATTTTTGGTCAATTTCATTATTAGATTTTGCTGTTGATTTGTTCATTTTCAGTCGATGACTCACTTTTTGCTAGACTTTTTTGCTCAAGAACAGTCAAAGTTGAGATAAGTTTTAATAATTCTGTCTCTTAATAATTGATTGATAAAATCCAAACTGTTCTGTGCACCAATTTTAATCTTAAAGATGTCTTGAGGCAAGATCACATAAAATTAAAGGTTTTAAAACTTAATAGAGCCAATAGTTCAATACGATGTTTCTGTATACGGGTCAGGGACAATCCCACCAATTAGTGGAATAAGCGAAATTATCAAACTTCTACTTAGACTAATTTTTCATCGGGAAAAAAATTTAGTGAATTTAGGAGAAAAAGGGGATACATAGGTTTTTACTTAGCAGCAGAGTTACGTGCTCAAATAAATACTCAACAAATCTGAGAGGGCGTCTGCACATTTCAGAAGACTTTCATATACAAAATTCCTGAGATCAAAAGTGAGAAGTTAATCAAAAACAAAGTTATTTTTGGTTAAAATCTCTTTCATAGTACTTCTATTGCAATCAGGATGCGGCGGGTCATAAAAATGCTTCCTGGTTGCGATGATCAAAAAAAAATTTGACCATCAGTTCTTACATAGTTGAAATTCAGGTGACAAGGATATAAAAAGATTGTTGTGCGAGTCAATCTCTTAGATAAAAAGTTTGCCTATTTCTCGATTTTTTTTGTGAAAAATTCAGAACCTTTTTAATTTTAATTTTCATTCTTCAAAAAGATAATTTTAAAAAGGCAACTGAATCTTCCAGAGTCACTTTTAGAGAATTTGTTTGTTTAAGTGATTTTTGAAGATGCTGAATGATTGCTGAAAACATTTTTTTTTATCCTTTTAAAAAGTTTCGAAATTTAGTTTCTCTCATTTTTAGTTAATAATTTTTAATAGTATTTCTTCATCTGAAATTGTTGAGTCAGATTTTATCTGGCTGCGTCAGTTACTGATGCAGCCTAAATTCAGAATTTAACTCAATTTAATTTCACCTATCATTTTCTTTACTTAAATGCCTAATATCTGGTTTTAATTCGTTCTAGAGGTTTTTTTCGAGGTCGCAACCGCTTAATTTCAGCACGCTTCAATTTTCAACAGTCATCATGCTTGATGATACGTTTTCAACGTTATTTGCAAATATTTGGGTATGGTCAGATTTTTTTTAAGACAAAAGATGTTCTTAGAAGACTTCAAAGCAATCGGCAACCATTCAGTGTTAACGATTTCTTAGGGTTCAAAGTTTTTCAACCTCGAATTATTTGTTTTTGTTTCATCTTCCAATGATTATACATCAAATGAGTGGGACATTGCTATAAAAACACTTGAAACGGATCTTCAACAAAATGGGTGATTATGGATGGCTTTCATGTGGCTTTGTTGCTTATAGTTGATTTTTTTTATTGTTGTTGGAGTAAAACACTCAGATCTTGGAATAGGAAAATTGGTTAAGATTTTACAACTTTTAAAGGCTTATCAAAATGATGACTGGTTTCTGAGGTTTTTTCTGAAAATATGTAGATCATGCAGAGCATCTCAGATGACATTGGTATATCAGGTTTTTTTTTTACCCAATTTTGAGCTGCAAAATATTTGTGAAGCCTTGTTTTTATTGTTATTACTAAATATTGTAATGCTTTTTAATAGCCGCGTCCTCAATTCCAGGCGGTGATTATAGCGCTCCTAATTTTTTACAATTCAAAGAATTTGAATTGTATTGGTGCGCTGTGTGTTTTTTTTAGGTGTGTTCACACATTTTTCAATGACGGGATAAACAGGTAAAACCCAGCGGGCATTAAGTTTCATTAGAGGCCCAATGGGCCAAGTGGGCTTTAGTAGTACTTCAAGTGCTTATAGTGCTGCAGCTGCTGGAATGGCCTTAATTTACGGTTAAAAGTTCATTTTTAGGAGTTTTTGGGCTCAATATGGAGCAATTTTTCATGTTTTTTGTGATTTTTTTGAGTTTTTTTATTAGTGTTAGGTTGAAGTTTTTAAAAGTTGATGAAGGCTTTTTGCGAGACAAAATTACTTGCTATGACCATTTTATGAGCTATATGTTTTGGTACTACAAACACAAACACGCAAAATGATACTGATTTTTGCAATTTTTTTCAGGTTTTTTGAAAATTTGTTGAGTTTTTTTAAGTTTTTTCAGCCCTAGGTGTCAAGAAGCCTCCTCTAGGGTTTTAGATAATAGATTTTGGCATAGTTTATAGTGGTAATCGAATGGTTTTCAACTTTTTGCCATCACGTATTTTTGCATTTTTTGACAAAACTTGCAATTATTTTTCCTTTTTAATATTTATTGTCATTATTCAGGTTGCTAGAGTCCCAGGGTCCAGAAAACCTAATCAGGGGTTGGGTAATAAGTTACTGAAAATTTTTTAGTTGCAATGGAATAGGTTTCAAATTTTGAATATCACAAATTATAGCAATTTTTTGACAAAACTCGCATTTTTTTCAGGTTTGAAAATTTTCGTCATTTTTTGAGTTTTTCCAGCTTCAAGGACCAAGCAATCTCCTCGAAAATTTAATAATAGGACACTGAATTTCTTCTAGTAACAATGGATTGCTTTCCAACGTTTCAATGCCTCGAATTTTAGCATTTTTTTAAATAAAAGCTGCAATTTTTTCAGGTTTCCTAAAGTGTTTGTCAATTTTTGATATTTGTCCATTCTCAAGTGCGAGAAGGCCTATTCCACGTTCTGATAAAAAAGTAACTGCATGGTTGCTAGTTTCAATAGATTTGTTTTCAACAATTTAACTTTTAGGTTTTCAGAAGCTTTTTGAAAAATTGGCTTTTTTCAAGTTTTTTCAACATTTGTTTTATTTAGTTTTTCTTGCCTCAGTAGCCAGGTAACCTCATCCAGGGTTTGATAGTATGTTATTAAATAGTTGCTAGGGGGCAATTGAACGGCTTTCAACATTTTTATAGACCGAATTTCTATTTTTGCCCGATCTTTGAGCCAATGAATTGTTTAAGGCTTTGAATTGGGTTAGTGCACAGCTTCTAGAGACACAGAAATGATTTTGAAGATATTGATATCACGATTTTCAGCAACATTTCATAATTTGCATTTCATTCCTTTTTTAAAAATTTTTTTTGGTCATTTTCGAGTTAATCGATCTTCAAGGGCCAATGAATTTTTTTCAGGTCTTGCAGATATAATATTGGACCAATTTCAGAAACAAAAATTTGTTTTGAACATATTTTTGAAATAAGTGTTTTTAAAGGAAAAAAATTTTTTGCCTTAAGTTTAAAAGCTTCAAGAGTTTTAGCAATGAGTATATTTTTGTTTAGTTTGTTTGATTGTTTTTGTTTCTCAATTTTTCGAGATGGTTTTGTGTTTTGGCTGGCATTGTTGTTCAATTGATCTGCTTGTCAGGAAGAGTACTTTTGAGTTTTTCATTCAATTCTTTGAATTGTATTTCAGGACTTGTCCTGCTATGTTTTTTTACTTCTTCTAACAGATTTTTGTTTCGTCTTACCCTGACTTCTTGGAATTGACTTTTTCAATGACTTACCTCACTCAAAAAAATGACTTCTGAACTCACTTATGGAACTTTAAATTTTATGAACATTTACTTATTAAAGGTCAATAGTGTGCATCTAAGTAGTGCCAAACATATATGCTCTAATTCTTGATTATTAGAGTCTTGAGTTTTTGATTTCGAATATTAATTTTGGGATGTTCTTCGTTTGTGCCCCCCAGTACGTTATGCGCCCCCCAGTTACAGAGCACGTGCCATTACATATTAAGTCATTATGTAAAAAATATTGCACGTGCATCTGAGGGGTGCAAATAATATGCGCCCACTAAGCTGGGGGGGCACAAACGGAAAAGATCCTAATTTTGAAATACCGTATTAGGGCTTTCTCCTTCTAGAGCTTACGTGTCTCATAAAAATGACAGTCCAAAGCTAACCTAAAGGGCTGGTGGTCGATCTGTCTATCTAATCTCTTTAGTTGTTTCAATTCATGGAAGGCCCCAAGCGTCTATGGCGGCTATTTTCCGGCAATCTACCGTCTATGTTTCAAAATTTTTTTAAGTTTTGGAACTAATGGATCAGAATTTGTCATATTATTCTGAAATTATATCAGAGTTTTCAGAAATTATATCAGAGGTTATGTCAGAGATTTTTTGGCTTCAAAATGTAGCAAGAGGAATCATTAAGAAGGTTTTGTGTTTACGATTATGAAAACGTGTTCAAATCTAAGTGACTTCTGAAAACGTAGTGAATATTTTGTTTGGGCAATCTCATTGAATTTTTAACAAGGAATCGTCTTCATAAATTCTTGAAAATATAAAGTTTTGATTCACCTCTAGATTGTAAAAAGCACTTATAATGTGGGTATACTTTATGTGAGCAGCTGACTGTTTGTAAAAAAAACTTTTGGGAGGACGGCAATACGGCAATAGTTCTACAATAGTGTTTTATCAGGTGACTTTTACGATGGCAACGACACGACTACTAACAAGATCTGTCAGGGGTGGGACAGGGAGGAGAGGGAGTGTGTGAGTGAAGTTCACAAACTGGTCAATGCGGGAGACCCATCTGTCGAGTGTCCATGTGCGCCCGAGTGTCGCAGTGAAGATTACCAGACTTCAGTGTCCGAGTCTGGATGGCCCACTATTCAGGGATCTGATTAATTGAAAAAGTATTCTAAATTGTTTGGACAGCGCAAATCGAACCAATACAGAAACACTTCTTTGACTGATCGACCGTTTCTGTCTTGTCTGTTTTTTCATGAGAATCCTTTACAGGGAAATTCAAGGAAACCCGATATTTTAAATATAGAAACCCGAAGATATAGAAACCCGAGAAATTTTTATAATTTTATTGTCAGTCTGGGCTATACCAGTTTTGGGCCGTTTACTTCATCTTGGGTGACCGAAATGAATCGATAATAGGTCTGTTGGGTCTGCCACCACTGCTTTGGAAGATTTCTGAAGGCTGTTTCTAGCTCATGGGCCATAAAGCTAATTGCGTTTCCTTGAGGTATTAGTATGGAGTCAGTTATCAAGAATCGTTTAAATACTGGCTATGTAGATTAGAAAAGTGTGTCTAATTTTTTGCTGGTAAAGAGATTTTCTGGTATCTGTAACTACGTATTTACAATACCTGCAAAATTTTAATGCTCAAAATTTAGATTAATTTTTTGACCAAGAGTTTAACTGTTAATTGATCTTTTGGCGGGTAACTTTGCAATAGGGCGTTACCTTTTGAATTGGTTTAAGAGTGCAGTAAGACTTGAAAAAAAGCACAAAAAATGACGAAGTTCTATGTGGCCTAACAAAAATAGTTATCATATCTTCTTTCATTCAGCTGAAAAAGGAGGTTAATGCGCAATCTCTTTTGACCACAGCTATTTTTCCTCATGTCGAGTATTATTTTACGGGATTTTTTTGTAACCAGGCCAAGTACTGGCTTTGAATCAATTTTTAGACGCCAATTAGGAGTAATTAATTTCTCTCGAACCAAGTAGCTATTATAGTCCTGTGGTCTTTTTAATGCCAGTTTTCGCTTGACGGATTTCTCGCCTGACCCTTTTAACTTATCGTCCTCAAAAACGGGAGAAACAGGTAAAGCACTGGGAGGGGGGATAAAGTGACTGGGCAGTTCTCTTAGAGCCTTACGCCTTACTAGTCTCTGAGCGTGCGATAAACCAAAATTGTTTTGAGGAGACAATTCCATGGTGTGTCAGTCTTGTATATTTGTTTTTGATCCCTTTTGACTAGCCGGGGGGATGGAATACTATGCGAGAGCTCGATATTAGTCAAAAAAGATTTTTGTAGCTAGCCAGTAGGCGGGTTTTGTTGGACATCAGGAGAATACCAATTAAAAATAGCCCCCTTTCCTTTCGCGTAGTACCCCCCCCCCCCCCAGCCCTACTCATCAAGACTCATGACTTCTGTGTTAACTCACGCAAAGCAATTAAAACAGTTAAAAAGCAAGTTAAAAGCTAAAACAGTTCAAAAAAGTGAATTAAAAACTTCAACTAATTGACGTTCGATATAGTTCACCTAATATAAGCACTATGATTTTATGTGAATTTTCACATTTTCTTATAAAAAGATTTGCAATAAAAAGATTTGAAAAAGGTACTGCGAATTTAGTTTTTTCCCTAAGCGTATTTTTTTTGGTTTTTGAGTGGTCAATTAGTTTCAAGTAGAGCCATAAGCAGTTTCTGTTGGCTTCTAACCGTTAATCTATCAATAAGCTACCTAGAATGACAAAACCATTTTCCGGATATTTTCGGCTAGCGCCCCCAGTCATATATAGTCAAAATTGTCCTGGTCAGAGAAAACAAAAAATTTTAACTATAAATAACTTCGTCTAAGAGACATTTTGAGCTTATTAGCACAGGTTTGAGAAGAAAGCCCACAGTAGGTAGTTAACTCAACAATTTTTTTGTTCGACTAGCGAAATAGTCACAAACAAGAGTTTAGGCACCCCCCAAAAATTAATATTGTGATCTCTTCTGAAACGGTTATTTATTTTCCTAAAAAAAGCGTTCCTGGTATAATACATCAACAACCATATATGTAACACTTTTCAAGAAAATTATAGTAGTAGATACCTTTACAAAGGTCGTAATTACTAAAAAATGCAATAAGAACATATTTTTGGTTGATGTTTACATTATATGCAGTGACTTACATTGTATGCAGTGACTTACATTGTATGCAGTGAGTTACATTATATGCGAAAGTTGTCTACAGGACTAATCAACCCTCGATTGGAATAGCAGAAAAATAAACTTAAAAAATACCTGCATATATGATATTAATTTAGATTTATTACATGTTTTCTAGACTTGATATGTTTTTGTTTCAAAAATTTTCAAAATGAGGATATTTATTCGGTACCGGCTTTTTTATTCTCTGATTTTTTCATTCTTTATTTACGCATCGTTGAGAAAAAAGAAACGTCAATTTTTAGCTCTTAGAGAATAATTTTGATTTTTAGTTTTGAGTACTAAATTTATTGCAGGTTGGAAGGAAAACTGTTCAAAAAATGAAAACAAGAACAGGAAAAGTTTTGTTGGGTGGGGGAGGGTTGAGGATACCAAATTATTGATTTGTTTTAAAACAATTGCTAGCAGAAAAGAGCCCATTTTCTTCTACCAAACCTACTTGAGCTGAAATTTATGAAACACTATTTAAAATAATAGTGCTAATAGTATTGGTAGATTAGCGCTGTACAGTAGGATAAATTTCTTCATTCTGATTGGCACTACTAGACTAATTTATGAAAAAGATAAAAACAAATCCCTGTATCAATAGTCTTTAAGTCATATGTTCATTTCATTGTTTTTATGAGGTGTATGTACTGCCTATAGTCAAATATGCGTTTCTTTTATGATGCGGCGTGGTAAACAACGTTGGAGCCCTTGAAGTATAATTTGAATCATTTCATTAGAATTTTATGGGACTCAGAAAGAACGATTAAATTGTCCTGGTCAGAGAAAACAAAAAATTTTAACTATAAATAACTTCGTTTTAGAGAAATTTTGAGCTTATTAGCATAGGTTTGAGAAGAAAGCCCACAGTAGGTGGTTAACTCAACAATTTTTTTGTTCGACTAGAGAAATAGTCACAAACAAGAGTAATCTGTGCATCCATCTAATCGTTCTATTAACTGAACGGGCTGTAAGTCTTAAATAGTTGAAATGGAAAGTTCTTCTGTATTATGCCCAAGAGCAAACCTGACTATGCAGTCCGCGTGAAGGAAAAAGACAGAAGAAATGGAAACAGTTTTTTTATCTATACTCGATGTTACATTCACAGTAGTGCTTCCTTATTATCAAAATATCACTAGTTTTTGTTTTTATTTCAATTAGGTGTGTTTCCTCATAATTGATTTTATTTTTTCCCTGTAGTAAAAAAAAATTGACTAGTGAAATATTTGTGAAAAGATGGAATTCTGCCCAAGTGTTTTTGAAAATCTAGATTGCAGCACTGAACTAGGCTTTCTAGAGGCCTTGTTGAAGCTCAAGCTTCAATATTTCGCAAGTTTCTTAATTTGACTTTTGCATGATTTGATTTCTAACTTTAGCGCTTATGTTTCCATGCTAATTTACCGCTGAAACCAAAGTTTGTGAATTTACTATTGTCAAATCGATCTTATAAGCAAGTTGGTCAACATTGGGGACCCCGAAACAACGAACTGCAATTAAAAACATCTGAGATAAAATTAAAATTGTAGACCTTAAAAAAAAATTGACGTAAAGACAGGGAGTACCTTTGAATTCTTTTCAATACCGAATATCTGTATTCACATAACTCAATGTTTTCTTTATTTTAGAACAATTTAGAACTGCAACTACAGCCCGCCAACGAATACGAAAAAAGAGAGAGGAAAAATTCAAAACTTACAAAAAAGAAGGAGAACAGAAAAAATACAGAAATAGCATAATCAAATACAAATTCCAAAAGAGAAGGAAAATAGTTTCGGAATATGAAAGTAAAGCATTGTTTGCCAGCAACTAATTTTTTATAGTTCTATCTTTCTAACAAAGAACTAAGTAACAAAAGTAAAAGGGTCTCAATCAGAAGTAACCTATATCTATATAAGCCTATTTTACCTATATATATATTTATATACCTAATATCATATTTATAAACAAAAAGACTTTGTCCACGCGTCTTTGTTATCATTGAAAAAGTTTTATTGTGCAAAAAGGCCTAAACAGCATCACAACTTATTGCAAAAAAAACCACCTCCTTTTTTTAGAAAGCAGTTTAATAGCTGTAGATGCGTGTACATCGTTCTTTGCTTTGAAGTAGATAGTGTTCAATCATATACACACACATAAAGAAAATAACAACACAATAAAATTTGTTTTTTATCGTAGATAGATATCGAAGTTTTGGAATTTTCAATCTCTTCAAAATGTAAAGCAAGAAAGAACACGGCAATTACAGTCAAACACTTTCTACTTCAGAGGGCACGTTAAACAGTAGACAAAGCTTCGGATTTAGGTTGTTCGTTGCAGAGAAGATTTAAACGTCAAGTAGTAACCCCACGTATCAAAAGTCGGCAAAAAATAATTTCTTTTGACAATAATTTTCCTTAAAAAAATTGACGTTCTCTGACCATCTGCAAAGTCCAACAGACCCAACCAAGTTTAGGATAAAAGAAACTCAGACCATACCTTCACTAATATCACAACAATATAAAAGCACACTCGGCTCTGAGATAAATTTTGCTCTTTTAACATATCACCATAACAAAGGAATTTTCTTTCGAAAAAAGTAAAAATAATCGTTTATCAGCAAATAGGCTGACAATTAAAAGAACTCACAACCATTAGACTGCATACAGATTGGAGAATACTAGTTAAAAAACAGACAACGGAAGTAGAAAGAGCAGCTTCTTTACCAACCTCAAGTAACACTGAATACTCTTGCGCGCAACAATACAGGGTTTCTCATTGATAGTGCTGTTTAAATTTGCATAGAAACTGAAATTGTTCAAAACTGCAAACTAATTAAGCACTAAGCAAGAATAACCCGAACAATTCCAAACAGCAATTAGACCGAAACAAATGGCACCAAAAACAAATAAAAGGAAAGAGACGTTGATCCAACAAATGAGACGTGAAGTTGAGTGGGGCTCAGCAGTTAACTTTCTTGAGGAACAGTATCAGACCGATGACGTTGACGTTCTTCAACTCACGTATGACACACTGCTGGAACATAAGGCATGCTTGGACAAGCTATTGGATAATATCTCCGAGTTTACCCTTACAACTAACGAGAACATCACAGTTGCCGAACGCTCAGGTGAACGCACAACAACATTGCTGAAATGGAAGAAAATTATAAATGGTTTGTCTAGATCAAAGATGAACACAGTTGGTGCTTCAGGAGGCAATCCTATTACAAAAACAACAATGTATGCGCCTTCATCGAAATTATATCAAACAGATACACCAGGCACAAAGAAAATGCAGCCCAAAATCACACAGAGGTACAACTTACGAAAAGACATAATTCATCTAACAACTCGAGAGAATCATCATCAGATAGAAGTCTGCGCATCTCTATATCACAGCCACAAGACTCATGCCCGACACTGACCGAAAGAAACAATACCAGTTGTTCTGTCTCAAATGAAATCGCACTCAGCATTGATAGATATCAATCACTGAATTTTCGAAATGACACTGACAATTCTTCGCCTGACAGTCATCGAAAAAACGGCAGAGATACAGTTGTGTCGAATAAATCCTGCAAACGTATCATTGGAGAAACTGTAGAAAACACAGCAAACAACAGCATAGGAATTAGTAATCAACGAATAGATTGGGAGCGGAACAGTTTACAACAGGGGTCTTCTCAAACATTTGTTGAACAGACCTCCAATAGTGAACCTAAAGATTCAAACGAAGGAAACGAACGACAACCTGAACTTTCCAAGGGAACCCAGAGCAATCAACATAACGAGTGCATTGGAACAAATTGGCATAATCAATTTGCCGAACCATTTCAGTTTGTGAAACCCAACAAAAACAATCAGGACCCCCAAACAACATCAATAGTAAATCACTCAGCAATATTTAAAAGCCATCAGCTTCCAGATAAACAACTCAGAAATTCAAAACTGCTCATAGCACAAAAAGGTATTAGCAATTGTCCCTCAGAGGACAGCTGTGACGACAGTGACAGTGACAGCGATGAAGAGACAAACCAACGAAACGATTCGCGTGCAAAAGTTTCCTCAAAGAACCAAGCATCCAAACTACAATTTATTGTGGGAAGCACAACTCACCAACAATCAACACAACAGGAAAGTTGCCTAACAAATTCACGAACTCTTGCTTCGAATAAACAAAAACAAACAAGGGATAGAAACATTTTCTCACCCGAGAATCGGAATCAACCTCGTTGCAATGAGAATACCATGTTAACACAGACAACCTACAGCCGTCCAACAGTATCAGCAGACACATCTGACACGGAAATACAGACAAGGTCTTGCCGCAGCGAGTCTCATGCAATACACGAAATCAGAGAGAACAGTATGGAGAGATACGAGGACAGCTCCAATGTCAGACAACCCACAGTTCACTGCGAATCTGCTACACAACTACATGAATATCACACAACCAATTCAACCAACGAACATTTTCGCAATCTGCAATTTACACCAAATCAGAGAAACCCGTACATAATATCAATTTGCCAAAGACACAACTGAAGACATACAACGGAGACCCCCTCAAATGGCACGAGTGGTATTGTTATTTCAAATCAACAATACATGATAACGTGTCTCTTTCGGACGCACGGAAAATCACCTATCTCCAAAACGCTCTCACAGATCGCGCAAAGGAAAGCGTTTTTGGATACTCATATAATGGAGAATTTTACCACGATGTAATAACTGAACTCAAGAGAAGATTTGGAAGACCACAAACTGTTATTGCAGCATATCTTGAAAAACTGGAACGCTGGCCCAAGCCTTCGACAGACAACCCAGACAGCTTCATTTCATTTGCAGCGTTTCTCAGACAATTAGTACAAACTTTTCTTCTTCACGAGTTTACGCCGGACCTGCAATCATCCGCCGTTCTCAGAGTAGCCAAAGAAAAACTACCTCCTGCAATGATAATAAAGTGGAACGAAAATGTCATCCGCAAAGAACTTGTTAACCCAAATTTGATTCCTTTCAAAGATTGGATAGACAAGTATGCCGAAGCGTGCGAAGATATGCCACGCACTCACAACAGAAATTCATTCTATGAGAGAACACACCAACGTGGAAAATCTGAACAAAGGATCAACGCCAGAAAGAATTGCCCGCTTTGTTCACAAAGCCACAATTTAGGAAAATGTCAAAAATTTTTGAGTGAAAACGTGTACGACAGACAGCAGACAGTGCGACAACTGCACTTATGCCCAAATTGTCTTACTGAACATCCAAAAGGACAATGCAACAGCAAATACAGATGCCAGGTAGACAATTGTAACGGTTTTCATCACTCAACAATACACCGTAACAATTTCAACACAACACAGCCTAGTAATCAAGGACAAAACCAATCAACATCTGAATATCGACACAATGCAGATAACTTGTACAGAAACCAGTTCAATTTCACAAACAACAGTTCTTCGTGGAACAAAAATTTGAGCAGCAGTAACCCCAACTGCAATCACCAAACTAGACAAAATGGTAACAGTGGTTACAACCGGCAACGCAGCAGAAGCCGATACAACAGCAGCAACAACAACAACTACAACAGCAACAGCAGCATCAACAGCAACAGCAACAATAGCACAAATGGTAACTACAACAATAGTAACAGCTACAACAGACATAACCGGAACTTCTATTACGGGCAATCACATCAAGTGCCCAATACGCCCAATGTTCAACAACAGCAGCCAACATCAGGAAACTTTAATCAACAATATCAGCACTCAACAGACCAAAATTCGCAAAGCTTCTCAGGCAGCAATAACCGACACCAGAACTGCACTTGCAGTAATAACCAGCTGAGCAGTTGGATCCGACCACATTTTCAGCTCCAAGCAATACCGGTAACAGTGTTTTCGGAGACGGTCTCCATTGAAACTTACGCTCTCCTTGACAGTGGAAGTGACAATACGCAAATTACCAAGACAATAGCAGATGCTTTAGGAATTCGTGATAGGAAATGTGTTACAATACCCGTAGCATCACTATACCAAGAACACACGATTGAAACAACAGAAATTTTTCTTGGGATTGGAGCCATCGACAGCAGTAGACCTATCATTAACTTACCAGTCTTTGCGACTGCTACCACAGACTTAATGCCGACGGTGCCAATTCAGATGCTCAACAGCGTTTGTAAGGACTTCGGTCATTTAAGCGATATCAATTTTTCTCAAATCAGAGACAACAAAATAGGTATTCTGATAGGAGCCGATGCTTTTACAGCAACAGTTCCACTCAAGTACACAATCGGACCACCGGGAACACCGTACGGAGTTCTCACACAATTAGAATGGACAATAACAGGACCAGTCCCAAAGAAGTATAGACAAATTACAGAGAAGAACCAATGCAATCGTAATATAACCTTGTTCAATAGGGTTAAGTCAGAAGAGACAATTTTGGACGAAGACATGCTACAATTATTTCGGACCTGTGAAGGAACAAGAACAACAAAGGCTTCACCTAATACAGTAAACCAAGAAGACAAGAAAGCCCTACAAATTTTCGAGGATACAGTAAAACATAACGGAGAGAGGTATGAGATTGGACTACCCTGGAAACAAAACATACAATTTTCTAACAATTACTTTCTAGCAAAAGCCCAATTACGATCATTGGAAAAGCGCCTCAATGAAGACAAACAGTTAGCCGACACCTACAGCAGCTTAATTCAGAACGATATTGTAAAAGGTTACATTGAGGAGACGGACCGCGAACCTTCACCAACTTGCAGCCAATTATGGTATCTTCCTCATCATCCAGTACAGCACAAACAGAAGAAAAAGATTCGTCGTGTAACAAACGCAGCATCTATTTATAAAGGACTTTCACTGAATAAAGCGCTTCTAACTGGACCAGATCTTCTCTGCAGTTTAGTTGGACTCCTACTACGCTTTCGACAGTTTTCCATAGCAGTTGCCGGAGATATAGAAGCCATGTTTATGCAGATAGCAGTAAGGAAAGAAGATCAAGACGCATTAAGGTTTCTATGGTACAAAAACAACACCGAAACAATATACAAATACAAGCGACTCATATTTGGTGCAACCTGTTCGCCCTCTTGTGCTATCTATGTACTTCGAAAATGTGCCATTGATAATCACCACTTATCACCTGAAGCCAGTCAATCAATAACGAATAAGTTTTACATGGACGACTTTTTACAGAGTTTCGAGACAACAAACGAAGCAATTGAACAGACAACATGCATCAAAGAAATACTTAAAAAAGGAGGATTGGACTTGACGAAATTCTTCAGCAACGATTCGAGTTTTCCTTTAATTGACGACACTGAAGGAGATACAGCATTAACGCAACGAGTTCTGGGACAGACGTGGGATGTCAAAAACGACACCTTCATATTTAGGAAACCCAATTTAGACATCAAAATTGAACGTTTACAACAAAGAGAACTCTTGTCAATAGCAGCTTCGCTTTTCGACCCCCTGGGGACGATAACGCCATTTGCGATACGAATTCGAAGCCTTCTTCAAGCAGTCATAAAACAAGGCAAGAAATGGGACGAACAAGTACCAGCCGAATTTCATATTGACCTGAAGAAATGGATTAACGAATTCAACAGCATGCCAGATATTACAACAAAAAGATGCCTTGTAACAGGACCAACGACCAGTCCAGAACTTCATGTCTTCACAGATGCATCAAATATAGCAACTTCAGCGGTTATTTATATGAGATCTACAACTACTGAAGGGAATGTCATTGTGAACTATGTCATTAGCAAATCCCGAGTAGCCCCCATAAAGCCCACAAGTATACCTAAACTTGAATTAGAGGCAGCCACAATGGGAGCCGAACTAGCTAGTTTTGTAGTCACAGAAATGACATTAAGTTTTTCCTCAGTTCACTTCTGGACGGATAGTACTGCAACATTAGGATGGATAAACTCAGACAAACGGCAAAAAGTTTTCGTAGCTAACCGTATCAACAAAATATTGGAACATTCTAAAGCAGAGGAATGGAAACAAATACCCGGAAAGCTCAACCCTGCCGACCATGGTACCAGAGGTTTGAAACCATCAGAGTTTGAAGAGAAGTGGCTACATGGACCAAAATTTCTTCTTCAAGACCCTGAAAACTGGAACTTTGATCAAACAAAATTTTTAACAACGACAAATTTAGTATTACCTAAATGTATGGACCCTGTCATAGAACCATCAAAATTTTCAATTTGGAAACGATTGCTCAGAAGGACAACAACCGTGTACAAAGCAACAAACATTTTGCGGAAAAGTGATACACTAAACAGTCAGAATGAAGCCCAAAATTACCTGATAACGATTTCACATCAAAACACTTTTAGAAAAGCAATTATTAGAATGCAAACTGGACAACAACTGTAACGAAGGGATGCAGTTCTTCAATTCAATCCATTTTTGGACGGAAATGGAGTTTTGCGTGCCAAAGGAAGGCTGAGACATGCGCCAATACCTTGGAATCAAAAACAACCCATAATACTAGACATCAAAGACCATGTCACTCAGTTAATTGTTCAAGACGCTCACACTAACAGCTGTCAACACATGGGAACGGAGTTTGTCAGAGCGCACCTACAACAGACATTTTTAATCATTGGACTTCGAAGGTTCCTAGGAAGACTCAGCCGGACATGTTTCATATGCCGCCGATGGAAAGCTCAGAATATTACAATGATGTCTGATCTTCCGCACTTTCGCTTTGCTGATGCCGAAAAACAATACCCATTCATAAATGTAGGATTAGATTACTTTGGACCTTTCTACTTTGAGGATAATACTCGCAAGCTTGAAAAACAGTACATCTGCATTTTCACGTGTTTAGTAATCCGTGCAGTGCACTTGGAAGTTTGCCATAGTCTAGACACCGACAGTTGTTTACTTGCAATTAGACGTTTTATTTCAAGGAGAGGATACCTAGAGATAATAATCTCCGACAACGGAACAAATTTTACAGCATCGAAAAAGGTTATGAATTTGGATAATATCAGCATTGACAACTCCTATATTGCTCAACAATTATCGCAGCAGAACATAGTTTGGAAAATGAATCCACCACTTGCTCCACACTTCGGAGGTATATGGGAAAGAATAATTCAAGCAGCGAAGAGAACTCTTCTCATAATCTTAGGAAGTCAGCAACTGAAAGCAGAGACTTTCAAAACAATTTTGACAGAAACGGAAGGCATCCTAAACTCCCGCCCCATAACTTACGTTTCTTCTGATAACAACGACGAAGAAGCCCTGACACCCAACCACTTCATTCTTCGACGACCACATCTAGCCCTAGCTCCTCTAACATCAAAACTGAAAACTTTCAGGAAGAGGGATTTCAACTATACACAAACGCTTTTGGACCACTTCTGGAAAACACTTCAAAGAGAGTATACTTCAGGCCTAATAAGCAGCGAAAATGGGGAGAGCAGTCAAAACAACTCAGAGTGGTCGATTTAGTCTGGGTTCTGAACGAATTTACCCCAAGAGGTATTTGGCCCCTTGTACGGATAACCAAATGTCATTATGGAGCCGACGAAATACCAAGATCATTTGACGTTCACACAGCAACAGGTACACTAACGCGCCCTGCAGTAAAATTGTCACGAGTCATAGATGAAGAAGAAGCGGACATCACAAAGAGCGCAGCAACAAACCCAACTTGATTTAAAACTATAATAAAATTATCACCAAATTGTTTACTTACTCATCTCCTGGAAACCAGTCATTCAACATTCAATAATATTATTAACCCTTTTCTCTCGTTGTGTGGGAGGATTGTGAATTTTGTCAAAAATTCCAATTAGCTTTTAGATGTCAAGCCACCGCGAGATAGCGAATTGCAACTCAGAAGAACATCAGAAGCCAAATAGATCAAACCGGTTCATTCCAAATCAAGTAACCAGCAGCTCACAAGATTGCCTATCATACAATGCAGCTTACAATGCAAAGAGAAGATCAACAACTTCGAAAGAGATTACAAGTCACAAACTCAATATGTTTTATATTAGTTTTAAATTAGTACCAGAGTATTCAGGTCTAGCCCTAATTTTAAAGCGCGCCCTCCTCTCCTCGCGGAGTGTTGAAGCTCAAGCTTCAATATTTCGCAAGTTTCTTAATTTGACTTTTGCATGATTTGATTTCTAACTTTAGCCCATATGTTTCCATGCTAATTTACCGCTGAAACCAAAGTTTGTGAATTTACTATTGTCAAATCGATCTTATAAGCAAGTTGGTCAACAGGCCTATTGATTACCTGCCAGATATGAGGGGTGCGTTTGTGTGGAACAAGAAACATGTCCTTAGGTTCTGAAAACCAATTGACTATTATTAAGAATAGGGTTAAGATTTTCATTACAGAAATTCAAACAGTCAATCCTATTTATCTAAAGAACGAACCCTATTTTTTGCGCTGTTGATCCTTCCGAGGGATCTTTTTGTTAATTTGACGTTAATGCTAAGAAAAGACATATTGAATGACATATTGGCGTTTAGTTTAAACCAAAATACTTCAAGATAAAATTTTAAAATTGTAAGCCGCTTATTTTTAGTATATTAGCTTTATTAACAAAAGATGTGATTTCTTTTTGGAGCAATCCTCGATTGAAACAGCAGGAAAAATAAATTCAAATGATACCTGCATATATGATATTCATCTAAATTTGAAATATCTTTTCTAGACTTGATAGGGTTTTGTTTCAACATTTTTCGAAGTGGGGATTTATATTCGGGACGGTTTTTTTCTTCCGTCATTTTTTCATTTTTTATTTACGCATCGTTGAGAAAAAAAGAAACGTCAATTTGTAGCTCTTGGAGAATAATTTTGATTTTTATCTTTAAGTACTAAATATATTGCAGGTTGGAAAGAAGGACTGTTCCAAAATTGAAAACAAGAAAAGGTAAAGTTTAGTTGGGTGGGGGAGGGTTGAGGATACCAATTTATTGATTTATTTTTAGACAATTGCTAGCGGAAAAGAGCCCGTTTTCCTCTACCAAACTTACTTGAACTGAAATTTATGAAACACTATTTAAACTAATAGTGTTAATAGTATTAGTAGATTAGCGCTATACAGTAGCATAAATTTCTTCATTCTGATTAGCACTACTAGACTAATTTATGAAAATTATAAAAAACAAATCCCTGTATTAATTGGAGTATACTCTATAGTACACACCCTATCTCATCAACATCCTACGCAAAGAGTCCGATTCTGATCGTTTACATTGGTGGTTCAACAGCATTTTCACCCAGTACAGCAAAGCTACCCAGAGCAGTATGGACGAACTTCAACAACACATGAAAAACAACTTTGTAAGAATCGAGGTGTACTTCAAGCACTTCAACTTCGAGAGGATTTCGGAACTTGAAGCGTACAGTTTCCAGTCACTGATGGCTGATTTTGGGGGTAATATTGGACTGTGGGTTGGGTGGAGTGCATTGACAGCTTTGGAGTTTGTTGTCTTTTTGATCAATGTAACGAGGCTGTGTTTTTGCCCAAGGCGACAGCGCGTAAACTCGGCAAGTGTTGAATAAATTAATAAGTATATTTTGAACGTAGTTTAGTAAATACTGGTTAGTGGGGTTATTTATAATGAGGTCATTATATCGGTGTGCACTTGACTCGTTCATATGCTCATTGCTGCGTTTGTTGTAAATATTCTGCAGGTTTTGTTAAAAGTTCATTCGGTGTTAAAAGCAATTTTCATACGAAGAATATTTTGTTACGGAATTAGTTTTTAACCTTGTAAATATACCTCAAATTCAAATAAAAATTATTACCCTTCACACATGATAAAGTTTTAGATGTTCTTATTCGGTAAAATTGTATCGAAAAGGGTTGCAGCTTTTCAAAAAATCTTTGAGAATAGAAGTAGCTTAAAGAAATCCTATTATTAATTCATTGCTCAAGAACGGCTATTTAATTTGTGCTTACGCCTCATATTCCGTCCTATCCCAATTCGAAGCCGTTATTGTCATGTGCTCAATATTGCAGACAAAAAAGAGTTTGTTTTTTTTTGTTCTGACTGGTACTTAATCAATTTCAAATTCTCGCAATAGCTCACAGGAAAATTTGTTGGTCCCAAATGATGCAATCGCTGACAAAAATTAACCATCAATTCGCAATATTTTATATTGACTAAATTTTTGCAACGGAGCAGTTTTCGGATCTACAGAAAACTTTCGGTACAGTAAATGTTAAAAAACTTGACGTACTTTTACATTTGTGCATGAGAAGGCCAGTTTAGCAACTCAGGTCTTGCTATTCATCATAATGAAGTCAGAGCTATAGAACTGATGGTCAGTTATCATGATAAAGTATTCAGAATGGTGTGTCACAGGACCTTCTTTGTGGTTAAAAAAGTTTTTAATGGCCTTTATTTGATACTAATTGTTGACAAATTTTTCTGCCACTTAATTGTTCAATGATAAAGCCGCGACTGTGAACTTTAAGAAAACTATTTAGGTTATTTTTAATATTGAGAACAAGGACCATGAAGCTACTATTCGTTCAATTGGAAGAAAAAATTGGGACAAAAGGAACAATAGAAAACTATTGAGCGAAAAGACTAAAAGCGAAAAAGCGTACTATTGAGCAAAAAAATACCTTATCCTGTTCATTGATAAATATTTGAGTTTTGCCAAGCATATTCACTTTTAACGGGAAAAGAGCAAAGTCATAGGTTCGTTTCGTCGTTTTTATAAGGTGTATGTACAGCTTATAGTGCGTACGAGTGGATGTACAGCCTATAGACCAATATGCGTTTCTTGCATGGTACGGCGTGGCAAACAACGCTGGAGCCCTTGAAATCTAAATTGAATCTTTTCATTAGAATTATGTAGGACTCAGAAAGAACGATTAAATTTGCGGTCAGAGAATACAATAATAATTTAATTGTAAATGAACTTCGTTCTAGAGAAATTTTGAGTTTATTAGCCACATGTTTTAGAAGAAAGCCCTCTGCAGATATTTAACTATAGTTTTTTGTTGAACTTGCGAAGTCGTCACAATTGAGAATAATTTGTTGATCCATTCAACCTATCTATTAACTAAACCGGCTGTAGTTCTGAAAGTGTTGACGAAAGGATAAGGAAATTCTTCTCTATGATGCCCAAGTAGAAACTTGACAATGCATAACCGATCAAAGAAATAGGCAGAAAAAAGTGGAAACAGATTTTTATGTTTACTCGATGTTACATTCAAAGTAGTGCTCGTTTACTATCAAAGTACAACTAGTTTTTGTTTTCTTCGACATATTAGTTGTGTTTCCTCAGAATTGATAATTTTCCCTGTAGTAAAAATATTGTTTGTAAGTATAAATTATCTAGCAAAGAAAAATAAGTATGAATTATCTAGCAAAAGAAGGAATTTTGCCCAAGTATTTTTCAAATGCTACAAAGCAGCACTTGACCAGACTTCCTAGAAGACTATTGATGACCTGTCGTATGAGGGATATGTTTGCGTTGAATTAATAACGCGTCCTTAGTTTCTTAAAACCAATTGATTATTAGTGAGAATAGGATTAGAAATTTTCCCACAGAAATTTAACAGCCAACCCTGTTCATTACAAGAAACAACCCTATTTTTCTGCCCTTTTGATCCTTTAGAGGGATCCTTTTTTGTTAAGCTGACGTTAATTCCAAGGAATGACATACTGAAAGACATATTAGCGTTTAGCCTAAACCCAAATACTTCAAGCTTAAACTTTTAATTATAAGCAGCTTGATTTTTTTTATTTTAGTTTTAACAAAAGATGTGACATTCTTTTGGACAGCTAGCAGACTGAAAGTTTTCTACAGAAACTGAGCAACCCTCAATTGAAATAGCAGGAACATTATTCAAATAATACCTGCATATGATACTCATCTAGATTTAAAACATCTTGATAACCTGATAAGTATTGTTCCAACCTTTTCAAAATGGGGAATATATATATATATATATATATATATATATATATATATATATATATATATATATATATGCGAGACCGGCTTTTTTCTTCAGTCAGTTTTTCATTTTTTATGTACGCATCATTTAGAAAAAAGAGAAACGTCAATTTATAGCTCTTAGGGGATAACTTTGAGTTTTGTTTTAAAAATACTAAATTTATTGCACGTTGGAAATGAGGACTGTTCAGAAATTGAAGGAAAACAAGAAAAAGAAAAGTTTAGTTGGGTTGGGGGAGGGTTGAGAGCACCAAATTATTAAAATATATTAAAAATAATTGCTGGAAAACCATCAAGAAAATATATATTAAAACATAATCACTTCCGATTACACAAATTCTTTAGAAAAAAAACAAAGAAAAGATATCCCTATCAAAAAATAAGTTCAAAAGGCAAAAACTGGAAAAACCAACGGTTTTTTGTGATTTTTTTCTAGTACACATTTTGAGCTTTCATTGTTGAGAATCTCCATAGACTTAAAATTTAGCCAACACAGGAAAAAAAATTAAGACATGGGAATTGAACAGCTAAACAGACGGCAAATCTTTTGATAAAGAAGAACTTGAAGAGACTATTTGAATTCCTTTTTTTAGAACCTTTTAATCTCCTATAATTGATTTCTGTGATTCTAGTTGCTAGCAGCCGCACCACAAGAAACGACTGATAATCTTTATGTGCAAAAAAATTACAGGAAACAAGTTTTTTTCTAGAGAAAAAGAGAAAAAGATTGTTTATCTCTTTGGTGGTTTCTCTGGCAACTCGAACAAAAAGTTTTGTGTGAAAGCTAAAGCTTTTATATCAGATACTACTCAACGGCAGATATGGGTACATTACAATTATTTTAAACTTTAGAAAGTAAACGTTTTTTAAACTAATTTTAAGAAAATTTTTTTGTGCTTCTACGAAAACCTTAAAAATTTCGCCATTGTAACTCAGATAATAAAAAAAAATTCAGATATTTTTTTTGTTATTGTTTGCGCAAAATGATGCTATGCTTTTTAAACCATCCGCTTTGTACCTTTGCTTATTTCACAATTTAATATTGCATAAAGTAAACGAATTGGTACGTATGGTGCGTTCAAAAAGGACATCAGGAAAGGAAACCAAATGAGGGAAGATCGAAAAAAAGTTTTTCCTTTATTCAATCTCCTTATTTGAGACTTAAACTGGCTTTGATGTTTGCGTTGCTTAAGTGGTTTTGTTTTTTTCAATAGAATGATTGAATTGGTTTTGTACAGGAAGCCCTTTTGTACTTTCAATTCAACGAATCAAATCAGGCAACATTTTGAGTTAGAAATCATTTTTTTTCTAAATTGTTGCAGCATACATAAAAAACAGGTTCGTCCGTTTTTAAGGGTTCTGTACAACTATGACGCCGCATTGAGTATATAACGAGGAATTCGTAACACGAGTAGCAGAAATTAAAAGTCATTGTAGAAGAAATTAAAGTAGAATTTTAGCCGTCGAATCTAGGACGAAGGATTGGAAAATAACACTGGACAGGGTTCGTAACAAAAAGACAAAACGTAATAAAAAATTTGATGATTGCTTGATATTTGGCGATATTTTTTGAAAAGAAATTCAACTGGATCTTGAGTCCATCTTTTTCGTTATTTCATCAACGGTCTATGTTTTCAGTGAGATAAAAATTAGATGAGATAAAAATCAATCATTGTTTTGTTTGCTACTTCTAAGTGTAAACTATAGATTCACATTTTTTTGCACAATACTGTCTGTGTTTGTTTAATATGCTTTTTTCCTTGCTCTTTTGCCAAAAAAGACGATATATGTGATTTTACATCTGTAAAAATTATGTCGAAAGAATTTGTGATTAATTATGTTTATAATTAAGCTTGATCCAAAGAATTAATTCAATTTGAGTTTTGCAGAAATGATTGGCAAGAGAGTTTTTCCTTCCACAACAAAAAAAAGTGTTACACAAAATTTGAGACGTATGTTGGAACATTCTGTGAAAGACAAGAGAAGTTTAGCACGAGCCGTCTTGTTTAGCATATGACGGGTTGGAAGATTATGCTATGCGCAAAGGCACATTACCGATTTTCTTTATCAATGGTTTGGTGGCAAAAAATTGCGTTTGTACCTGCGTGGACTATCATACATCGATTCTCTTTTTTTTCGCTCGCAATATCATCAGCTTCGCAATCACGCGATGCAGATTATCTGCTGAAACCAGCATGATACTGCCTTTTTAGTATAATTCTAGTTCGATTGCTTTCTCGGTCTAATAAAATGCTGATTAAATACTAAACCTATTTTCAATTTTATCTCCAGAACTAAAAAAAAATCTCAGCTTGTGGACTATTTTGTAATTGTTTTGTTGCTTTGCATTTGATGCAATACTGTGTTTTTTGCTAAACTACTATTAAAGCAATAATATCTTTATCATCTATCCTGTGTTAGCCTTTTGTTCACCGTAACACCCCTTTTGGGGATATTTTATTGCTCTAATTTCTACTTTTGGATGAATATAAAGCACTAATTGTAGCCATGAACAGACTATCAGAAACGGGAAGTGAGTTTAAGAGTAACTCAAATGGAAATTTCCCCCACTCATCATTTTTCTTGCTAGCAAACTCAAAAATTGATAAACAAGTATACTATTAATATTTTGTTATTAGTAGATACAATAGCATAAGACAACTAAATCAGGCAAAAACAGACAGGCTCGTTATTGTGCTGTGTTGCATCAGGTCATTTACAACCGACCAGAGCCAAACCCTATTCATTAAATCACTACAAATAAGTGTTCGGAAGCAATTTTGACAGCGAAGTCCCACGGGCCGCTAAGGCATGGCGCGAAACAAGGCCAAACTCGCTAAATACACAGCTCTTAAACATTTATGTGGAGGTTTATTTTAGTGGGGGTATCTTTCCTGGGGGGGGGGGGGGGGGTGGTTGTTATTTCTTAACTAAAATTAAGAAGGGGTTTTCGTTGTTTTTTTTAACTTTTATTTTTTTTCTGTAGTAATTATTGGATCTATTCTGTTTCGCCCTGTTTCTACTATACCTTCAGTTACAAATTATATGTTGTTATATAGCACGTTACTATGTAAGATCATAGCACGTGCGCATGAGGGTCATAAATGATTTATGCTCACTAAGCTGGTGGGGGGGGGGGGGGCGAAACAGAATAGATCCTATATTTTTTTGTCTCATTGTCATTTTCTATATTGACAGGGGTGAGACAAAAATGGATCTGTAATAATTGGACAATAATTTTCCTTCCAAAGGAAATGCTTAATTTTAAAATTCTGAAATAACGGAGTGCGTTTTTTGATTTTCCAATTAGGTTCATCAAGGGTGGAAATCGAGTAAAAAATTTTCCTGTGTCGGATGTTGATAGATATTGTATACGGTGTGGACGAGTCGTGTATGTTTTCATGAGACGATGGGTCGGCTAATCATGTAAATCATGTCAATAATAATAAATGTATGTAATTCAGGTTATTGGTTCCATCAGATGGCAATCAAATTGTTTAGTTTTGTGTTTTTCTACCATTCTTCTTTCGCTGATTTGCGACAATTTTTGTTTGTATCTGAGTTTTTTTCAACCGCGCGTTTTTTTTATTTCAAAGGTACTGCAGCCGAAATTAGATAAATTAAAAAGGGTTCAAAGGTTACTTTCTTCAATATTCTGTGTTAAAGCCCATTTTTTCCTCAGTGATCCTCAAAAAGTATTTAAAATGAAGTTTTCAAATAAAAAATCTCAATTCGCACAACATTTTGCGGTTTTCGTAAGTTGCAGATTTGCTTTTTTCCGCAAAAAAACTTCTTGTGTGGAGTAACCTACGTTCCTGCTCATTCACATAGTGCAAAATGAACAAGCTGCTAACAGATGCTAAACTTTCTAGAAGAGATGAGACCAATGTTATCATTTTAATGGGGCCGATGGTTTTTGAGGTTTACATTAGTAAAGATTACTTGCTGAAGCTTATAGAGCATGTAGCTTTATGTGTTTTCAGACTTTGAAAATACCAGCTCAAAATAAATCACAAATACAAATTTTTTAAATCTGCCTGCAAAAATTTCTTGTTCTGAATTAAATTTTTATCTTCTCTGCAAGCAAATTGTTTCCCAAGCTTTCTGCCTATCTTTTTATGATATTCCGGACAAAATTTTCTGTGATAGAAGAACTTGTTAAATGTTTTGATGACTATCTGTGCATGCAAGAAGGTTTCCTCCAGGAGTCCTGGTTTTGGCTCTTGCCATATTGTTTGATTTTAACAGTTACATTCTTTTTTTCGACAGTTCTCAATCGCTGAATTTCTTAAATAACTAACAAAACACAAAAAAAGATCATGGATTTCTTTGCATTAAATTGTAGTTTTTTTTTTCTTTTTTGAGGTCTCAGTAGCCTTTTGGTTCAATACTTATTTCAATTTATTGCAATTTAACAGGAAACCTAATAATTTTGTTTTTTAACCTTTTGAAAAGGCAAACAATTTTCATTTTAATTAAATTAAAAAAATTTTTGTGAAAATTATTGTTTTTCACGCGTGAAGGAGACATCAAATGTTTTTTTTCAGAAAGAGAAATTGTTCTCGTTTGGATGCAAAGTTACACAGTGCGCCAATAAAAACAGATCAACTTGTAAACTCATTAAAAACAGCTGCAAAAAATCAGAAAAACATTCTATAAAATCTTGTTCACTGTCAAAGAAAACAGAAGAACCCAGCTCAATGTCGCAGAGATGAATCCTGAAAGAGGGTGGGCAATATTTTTGTCTGTCCTGTGAAGGCCATCCGTATTGACCTGTGGAAGTTAAAAAATGAGGTCTATATCTAAAAGATCCAATAAACAGTGAACAAAAATGGGATGTTGCTCTCTGTTCTCAATAAAGATGATATATTTTTCTAGAAATGTTTCTAATTCTAGAACTCTACAACGTTTTGGATTTGTTTTAGGCTCTCTGATGGGGAACAATTTTTAGATGTGGGTGAAACAACCATTTGTTTCAAAAGCTAAAAATTGTTGTTCTCCATTAATTAAAAATTAGTTTTCTATCTTGATCTTAAGGTTTTTCTTCAGAAGTTATCAGTTTATCAAAACAGTAAAAAGTCGCACATTCAACTATTAAAAAGGAACATCCTGAAATAGCAGCCAATGTGTCTGTTAGAGATGGGACCAATGATATCGTTGCATTGGGGCCAATGGTTATGAAGTAGTCAGAGAGTGAAGTAAACTGCTCTGGTGGAGTATTGTTTGTGAACAATTTGAGCTCAAATTTAGCTCAAAATTATTCAGTGATCCAAAAGAATGTGATCTCACTACATGAACTTCTCTCTCTAAATTGAGTTTCTATCTCACTAAACACTGTTTCACTATCTGTTTCACAATATTTTCTGTCTCCCCAGAAAGTTTTTCTAATAATGGAATTGGACATTTTTGTACGTGAAAGTTACGCTAGTTAAATATTTAGAGGACTAAATGTGCATGCAAACATTTCTCCGGGAACTCTGGTTCACAATTTGTTTGGCTGTAGCAATTACACAGTCCAGAGATTCTTGAAAAACTCTCCCGAAAAACGTTTTGAATTCATTGATGTGTTAAAATTGATTGTCTACAATAGTTGCTAGATTTTTTTGGCGTTTGATTTTTTTTGCTTTTGATGTTATTATTATTCTGAATATCTGGCAATAAAACAATGTAAAACTTCCGACGCAGAGTTTTATAATGAGATCAGCTGGTAAACTCATTGAGAACAGCTCCAAGAAACAGAAAACATTTTATAAAAATTGTGTTACTGGTAACGTTGATGGTAAGTTTTGAGTGGATCCAGTAAAGTTTACGCTAACAGAAGGACCTAGTTAAATGGTGCAAGAAAAGATCCTGTAAGAATGTGCACAATTTTCTCTTTCGTTCCTTTCCTTGAATCCGTGAATCCAGTCCTCTAGAATGTTTTGCAGTATTATTCCAAATAGGGAACCAAAAACATGGAATTCTGATGTTTTCTCAAAAAAAGATTATATACTTTTTAGATTTTTTTCCCTAATTTCAAAACTCGAGAGTTTGCAAAAAGACTTATTGTATTTATTCATTCCATTAATTTGTTAGTGTCTTTCCACGCTTATATAAGGGTTTTTTCCTGTGATAATGAAACTAGCATAAGTTTTCTGAATTAATTTAGGAAACAGTAAACTTTTGCTAAATCTAGAGCCCTAATCAGTTTGATTCGTTTATCAAGATGACGATTGCTTACTGCTTTCCATCAAACAGATTTAACTAAACATTTGCGGAAAAAAATTGAATTAAACCGAAAATTTTAATTATGCTTCGAACGTTGTTTTTTGGATAACCTCTATGGATCTGCTCCCAAAAGTTCATCAGAAAAGTGGAAAACAACGTTAAAGGAAATTGAGTTTTCTCCTCTGTTCTTCTGTTTCGCATCGGTTACTCTATGCTTTGACCGCAAGAACTCGATCCTCCGAAATTTTAAAAAAGAAGGAGCAAACATGGAGGATATACACAATGTCATTGTGTCACCGTAGAAAAAATAAATTTCTTTGTTGAGAGCAAGTTGACCAAAACTTTAGTGTTTTGAGTTCAGTTATAGCTCAGTCAGGTTTTAAAATTTTCATTCAATGTGTTTAAAGCATTCAAATTGAGGACTAAAAAGGTGAGTTTTTTATTTGACAAAATGATTCATTCATCCATGACAGCCTGACTCTTACATGAATATTGGAGTCTGTATTTGCGGATAGAAAAATTCAATTTGCGTTTTTGCAGAAAACCCAATATCCAATTTGATATGTTTCTCGCAAAGTATTTCAAGTAACTGAGGGAGTCAGGTGCTTAAGCATATTAGAGATTTGTTTTCATTTTTTCGAATTATCTCTTTCCCGGGCAAGCAGAATGGCCCAACAGATAAACGTAACACGAATGCATTAGCTACATAAAATTGTTTAAAAAACCCTCTTTGGTCATCTGAGAAAGACTAATCAGGAGAATAGTTTCAGCAAAAAATGTCTCAATGGTTTTTTTACGTGCTGGTCCTTAAATTGATACCACTTCAGTAACTGCCGTTTGAAGTTGCCGCTAAAATGTGAGTTGTCGAGCTGCGCACGGAAACTACTAGAGAAATCATAGTTAAGGTTTATTGGTAAAAAAGTTGTAAATCAAATTATTCCCCCTTGTTGACTTCAATCCTCCCTGTTTCTCCGATCCGAGCCAAAGTTTATTTATGTTAAGTGTTCGTCACTCAATTCAACAAAAATGACAATTAGTACTTGAACTAAGCTAATTTAATTTTTTAAAATTATTTTATCAATTCATTTTGTTTCTATTTATTTGTATGCGAACAGTTAGTACGTGAACTGTTCAATCTGATTTATTGTTCAAACGTATTTTCTTGTTTAATTTTGTTTCTAAGCCTTAGTGTGCTCCCGGATCATAGTAAACAGTAAATCAGAGTAAAACAGAGATTCTTGGAAAACTCTCCCGAAACACGTTTTGAATTCATTGATGTGTTAAAATTGATTGTCTACAATAGTTGCTAGATTTTTTTGGCGTTTGATTTTTTTTGCTTTTGATGTTATTATTATTCTGAATATCTGGCAATAAAACAATGCTAAACTTCCGACGCAGAGTTTTATAATGAGATCAGCTGGTAAACTCATTGAGAACAGCTCCAAGAAACAGAAAACATTTTATAAAAATTGTGTTACTGGTAACGTTGAAGGTAATTTTTGAGTGGATCCAGTAAAGTTTACGCTAACAGAAGGACCTAGTTAAATGGTGCAAGAAAAGATTTTGTAAGAATGTGCACAATTTTCTCTTTCGTTCCTTTTCTTGAATCCGTGAATCCAGTCATCTAGAATGTTTTGCAGTATTATTCCAAATAGGGAACCAAAACCTGGAATTCTGATGTTTTCTCAAAAAAAAATATCTACTTTTTAGTTTTTTTTTCCTAATTTCAAAACTCGAGAGTTTGTAAAAAGTCTTATTGTATTTATTCATTCCATTAATTTATTATTGTCTTTCCACGCTTATATAAGGGTTTTTTCCTGTGATAATCAATCTAGCATAAGTTTTCTGAATTAATTTAGGAAACAGTAAACTTTTGCTAAATCTAGAGCCTTAATCAGTTTGATTCGTTCATCAAGATGACGATTGCTTACTGCTTTCAATCAAACAGATTTAAATAAACGTTTGCGGAAAAAATTAAATTCAACCAAAAAATTTAATTATGCTTCGAACATTAATTTTTGGATAACCTCTATGGATCTGCTCCCAAAAGTTCACCAGAAAAATGGGAAACAACGTTAAAAGAAAGTGAGTTTTCTTCTCTGTTCTTTTGTTTCGCATCGGTTACTCTATGCTTTGACCGCAAGAACTTGATCCTCCGAATATTTAAAAAAGAAGGAGCAAACAAGGAGGATATACACAATGTCATTAAGTCGCCGTAGAAAAAATAAATTTCATTGTTGAGAGCAAGTTGACCAAAACTTTAGTGTTTTGAGTTCAGTTATAGCTCAGTCAGGTTTTAAAATTTTCATTCAATGTGTTAAAAGCATTCAAATTGAGGATTAAAAAGGTGAGTTTTTTATTTGACAAAATGATTCATTCATCCATGACTGCCTGATTCCTACATGAATATTGGAGTTTGAATTTGCGGATAGAAAAATTCAATTTGCATTTTTGCAGAAAACCCAATATCCAATTTGATATGTTTCTCGCAAAGTATTTCAAGTAACTGAGGGTGTGAGGTGCTTAAAAATATTAGAGATTTTTTTTTTCATTTTTTTTTCGAATTATCCATTCCCGGGCAAACAGAATGGCCCAACAGATAAACGTAACACGAATGCATTAGCTACATATAATTGTTTAAAAAAACCCTCTATGGTCATCTGAGAAAGACTAATCAGGAGAATAGTTTCAGCAAAAAATGTCTCAATGGTTTTTTTACGTGCTGGTCTCTAAATTGATACCACTTCAGTAACTGCCGTTTGAAGTTGCCGCTAAACAGTGAGTGTTCGAGCTGCGCACGGAAACTACTAGAGAAATCATAGTTAAGGTTTATTGGTAAAAAAGTTGTAAAACAAATTATTCCCCCTTGTTGACTTCAATCCTCCCTGTTTCTCCGATCCGAGCCAAAGTTTATTTATGTTAAGTGTTCGTCACTCAATTCAACAAAAATGACAATTAGTACGTGAACTTTGCCAATCTAATTTTTAAAATTATTTTCTCAATTCATTTTGTTTCTATTCATTTGTATGCGAACAGTTAGTACGTGAACTGTTCAATATGATTTATTTTTCAAATGTATTTTCTCGTTTAATTTTGTTTCTAAGCATTAGTGTGCTCCCGGATCATAGTAAACAGTAAATCAGCGCTGTATCATAGTATTTCTCACTCTGTATGTTTACTATGAACATAATATGATCATGTCACTATACTATGAAAAGTATAAATTCAGACAAAAAACCGAAGTCTGTTCATTTTAAAAGCATTATTGAATTTTAAAACTTAGGTTAAACTGTTCCGAACTGTTTTTTAGCCTTTGTTTCTCTTATCAGAGCTTATAACATAGTATTATAAATCGTTACAGAAAAAAACCTCTACTAGACTCTACTTAGAGAAAGAAACCAACTTCTTAAGAAATAATTTTCGATTGATTTTTGAAACTATTACGCTTATAAGTTGTTTATACAATTGAAGTATTTGGAATTTGACCCGAACTTCCATGCCCTCTGGCATGATCGTTTTGGTTTCTTTCTGATACTACTGATTATCTGATAAGTGTCATGCCCTCTGGCATGATCCTATTAATTTCTGATACCCCAGAGGTGTCTTATACCCCAGAGGTAGCATCTCGTCTCAATCTGATAGTAGCATCGTCTGAGTCTGAATGACTGGATCAGTTAAAACTGGATGTTTTCAACTGAACGTTTTCAGATGATCTTGAAGATATCTGATGATCTGGACCTTAATAAACAGCTCCTTTTTAATCTGTTCACAGTTCTCTCTGCCTCGACCGCTGTCGATTATGGATGCGGATATTAATTACCGGTTTTTGTCTGCAACAACCCTCGATTTTGCTAACTTCCCGGTATTTGTCAGTTATCATGTTTGTGCATCGTGCACTTTTTTCGAAATTTTTAAAATGCATTATGACTTTTGTATGAACAATTAAAGGATTGATACCCGACTGTGCATGACAAAATCATGGAAAAAATTGTTGTCTGAGCTTAATCTGCGAAGTTGCGAGCAAAATACCCTTAGATTAATACGCAACAGTACTGATATAGCCTTTTAGTTTTGAAATATCATGAACCCGTACTGGTTTACTATGACACTAGGGTCCGGGCTCTTCTGCATTGATTAATGCTTCAAAAGCAATGGCTCAAAGCTAATAAACTATTATGCCTATTTGAGATTGTAAACCCACCAAATTGCTCACCAAAATTGATTTAATCTCAGAGCACGTAATGATTTGATGATTGACGCAAAACTTTTAAAGACTTTTTATATCAATTTGTTGCCTATTATAGAGCTAATGCTAGCTTTATGTTGAGTTACGCTTTGGACTACCAAATTATCATGGTCAAACTAAGATATAACTATATTCAAACGTAGGCAGCTTGAAGATAATAGAATGTATCTAACCATATAGTCATAATGTTGCTATGCAGCTACCCATCTTCAGACCTCGACTTATGAAAAGACCATGCTCGACCGAAATGTGGTATGAAAAGACCATGCTTTAAGCAAACAGCCCATGCAAAGACTTTAGCGAATCCTAGTTGTTCAACTAGATTTTGGTTCGACCCATAATTTTGATGCTGGGATTTAATTTGACTCAAATATGATGCTCGACTTCAGCTCGATCTAAAATGTCCAAGCTGGACCAAAAAAATTACATTATTGTTGAAAATTAGCTAGTGCTTATAAAGTAGTCAACGGGTTTTACCATTTTTCGTGAAAAGACCTCATCTGGACACAAAAAAGATTTAACTCAACTTTAAATAGGAGCTGGGCTGTATATTTATAGTCAATATTGGACCCCCCATTCTAGAATTATAACGCCTTTCATGAGTCGAGGTCGAATCCTGCGTAAATAGGAAAACAAAAATGCCAACGAGTATTGTTGAACTATTGATTTGATTTTGACAACTGGAGGCCTAATGAGATACTACTTTCTTAAAACATGCGACCCGTTAAATTCTAGAAATTTGAAAAATACTCTTCTAAATGAAATGATGTTTGAACTGCTTGTATTGGCATTTTGGTTGTTATCTGCTTTTTGTAGACAACACGAAAAAAAAAATTCAATTTGAGCGAAACTAATTCAAAAAAATTCAATTGGAATTAACCACTGACATAAGACAAAAGTCGGAGCAAAATTTAGTCTGCGATTATCAATTTTTGGCAAACAAAAATGAGAGCAAACACTTAAAATTATTTTAGTTGTTTGAAATGTGTTCTACAGTGTTCCTGAAATACATTCTTTAAAGCCGTCCTTTTTTCTTTTGTCGGCAGTAGTGGTCAATGTTTTTATCGTATGTTCTGATCCAAAAAGGATTGACTGGTTAAGACTTCGAATTCTCAAACTCCAAATAGATTTTTGCAGCCTGTAAATCCAGGTTTAGGCAATTCGAGCTCGGGTGGATTTCAGCCCAGATGCGGAGACTCTTCAATTTGCAAGGTTGATAATTAAGTCTCATTCGTTATCAAAACTGGTTATCGAGGCCTAATTGCAACTGAAAGGGAGCTTCCAATGACTTCCTCGGTTTTTTTGCTCTGTTTCAAAAGGAAAACTTATCTAATTGGTCTTCAAGTCAACTTCTTCGATCAAAGTAGTGTCGAAAGGTAATAAGACGAGGAAAGCCTTGTAATCTCTTGTGACGACGAAAACTGACCACCGCCCAGTTCGCGTCATCGGTTCCAAATATGTCTTGATATTTTGTTTTTTGAAGTTTGCTGTTTTAATTGTACATCCTCTATTTTCTTTTCGGTGCTTCACAATGTCAGTTTATGACTATTTGCTAACCGTAGCTTTTTTCAAATGGGTCTATTTTTGCCGCAGATCAAAAATGCTCAATTTCAAATGGGTCTATTTTTGCCGCAGATCACACAATACGGGATCTTTAAATGTATAACAGTTCAATTCTGTAAAAAGTTCAAAACCTGGAATTCTGATGTTTTCTCAAAAAAATATCTACTTTTTAGTTTTTTTTTCCTAATTTCAAAACTCGAGAGTTTGCAAAAAGACTTATTGTATTTATTCATTCCATTAATTTGTTATTGTCTTTCCACGCTTATATAAGGGTTTTTTCCTGTGATAATGAATCTAGCATAAGTTTTCTGAATTAATTTAGGAAACAGTAAACTTTTGCTAAATCTAGAGCCCTAATCAGTTTGATTCGTTTATCAAGATGACGATTGCTTACTGCTTTCCATCAAACAGATTTAACTAAACGTTTGCGGAAAAAAATTAAATTAAACCGAAAAATTTAATTATGCTTCGAACGTTGTTTTTTGGATAACCTCTATGGATCTGCTCCCAAAAGTTCATCAGAAAAGTGGAAAACAACGTTAAAGGAAAGTGAGTTTTCTCCTCTGTTCTTCTGTTTCGCATCGGTTACTCTATGCTTTGACCGCAAGAACTCGATCCTCCGAAATTTTAAAAAAGAAGGAGCAAACATGGAGGATATACACAATGTCATTGTGTCACCGTAGAAAAAATAAGTTTCATTGTTGAGAGCAAGTTGACCAAATCTTTAGTGTTTTGAGTTCAGTTATAGCTCGGTCAGGTTTTAAAATTTTCATTCAATGTGTTTAAAGCATTCAAATTGAGGATTAAAAAGGTGAGTTTTTTATTTGACAAAATGATTCATTCATCCATGACAGCCTGACTCTTACATGAATATTGGAGTCTGAATTTGCGGATAGAAAAATTCAATTTGCATTTTTGCAGAAAACCCAATATCCAATTTAATATGTTTCTCGCAAAGTATTTCAAGTAACTGAGGGAGTCAGGTGCTTAAGCATATAAGAGATTTGTTTTCATTTTTTCGAATTATCTCTTTCCCGGGCAAGCAGAATGGCCCAACAGATAAACGTAATACGAATGCATTAGCTACATATAATTGTTTAAAAAAACCCTCTTTGGTCATCTGAGAAAGACTAATCAGGAGAATAGTTTCGGCAAAAAATGTCTCAATTGTTTTTTTACGTGCTGGTCCTTAAATTGATACCACTTCAGTAACTGCCGTTTGAAGTTGCTGCTAAAATGTGAGTGTTCGAGCTGCGCACGGAAACTACTAGAGAAATCATAGTTAAGGTTTTTTGGTAAAAAAGTTGTAAATCAAATTATTCCCCCTTGTTGACTTCAATCCTCCCTGTTTCTCCGATCCGAGCCAAAGTTTATTTATGTTAAGTGTTCGTCACTCAATTCAACAAAAATGACAATCAGTACTTGAACTAAGCTAATCTAATTTTTTAAAATTATTTTATCAATTCATTTTGTTTCTATTTATTTGTATGCGAACAGTTAGTACGTGAACTGTTCAATCTGATTTATTGTTCAAATGTATTTTCTTGTTTAATTTTGTTTCTAAGCATTAGTGTGCTCCCGGATCATAGTAAACAGTAAATCAGAGTAAAACAGAGATTCTTGGAAAACTCTCCCGAAACACGTTTTGAATTCATTGATGTGTTAAAATTGATTGTCTACAATAGTTGCTAGATTTTTTTGGCGTTTGATTTTTTTTGCTTTTGATGTTATTATTATTCTGAATATCTGGCAGTAAAACAATGCTAAACTTCCGACGCAGAGTTTTATAATGAGATCAGCTGGTAAACTCATTGAGAACAGCTCCAAGAAACAGAAAACATTTTATAAAAATTGTGTTACTGGTAACGTTGAAGGTAATTTTTGAGTGGATCCAGTAAAGTTTACGCTAACAGAAGGACCTAGTTAAATGGTGCAAGAAAAGATTTTGTAAGAATGTGCACAATTTTCTCTTTCGTTCCTTTCCTTGAATCCGTGAATCCAGTCATCTAGAATGTTTTGCAGTATTATTCCAAATAGGGAACCAAAACCTGGAATTCTGATGTTTTCTCAAAAAAATATCTACTTTTTAGTTTTTTTTCCTAATTTCAAAACTCGAGAGTTTGTAAAAAGACTTATTGTATTTATTCATTCCATTAATTTATTATTGTCTTTCCATGCTTATATAAGGGTTTTTTCCTGTGATAATCAATCTAGCATAAGTTTTCTGAATTAATTTAGGAAACAGTAAACTTTTGCTAAATCTAGAGCCTTAATCAGTTTGATTCGTTCATCAAGATGACGATTGCTTACTGCTTTCAATCAAACAGATTTAAAAAAACGTTTGCGGAAAAAATTAAATTCAACCAAAAAATTTAATTATGCTTCGCACATTGTTTTTTGGATAACCTCTATGGATCTGCTCCCAAAAGTTCATCAGAAAAATGGGAAACAAAGTTAAAAGAAAGTGAGTTTTCTCCTCTGTTCTTTTGTTTCGCATCGGTTACTCTATGCTTTGACCGCAAGAACTTGATCCTCTGAAATTTTAAAAAAGAAGGAGCAAACATGGAGAATATACACAATGTCATTAAGTCGCCGTAGAAAAAATAAATTTCATTGTTGAGAGCAAGTTGACCAAATCTTTAGTGTTTTGAGTTCAGTTATAGCTCGGTCAGGTTTTAAAATTTTCATTCAATGTGTTTAAAGCATTCAAATTGAGGATTAAAAAGGTGAGTTTTTTATTTGACAAAATGATTCATTCATCCATGACAGCCTGACTCTTACATGAATATTGGAGTCTGAATTTGCGGATAGAAAAATTCAATTTGCATTTTTGCAGAAAACCCAATATCCAATTTAATATGTTTCTCGCAAAGTATTTCAAGTAACTGAGGGAGTCAGGTGCTTAAGCATATAAGAGATTTGTTTTCATTTTTTCGAATTATCTCTTTCCCGGGCAAGCAGAATGGCCCAACAGATAAACGTAATACGAATGCATTAGCTACATATAATTGTTTAAAAAAACCCTCTTTGGTCATCTGAGAAAGACTAATCAGGAGAATAGTTTCGGCAAAAAATGTCTCAATTGTTTTTTTACGTGCTGGTCCTTAAATTGATACCACTTCAGTAACTGCCGTTTGAAGTTGCTGCTAAAATGTGAGTGTTCGAGCTGCGCACGGAAACTACTAGAGAAATCATAGTTAAGGTTTTTTGGTAAAAAAGTTGTAAATCAAATTATTCCCCCTTGTTGACTTCAATCCTCCCTGTTTCTCCGATCCGAGCCAAAGTTTATTTATGTTAAGTGTTCGTCACTCAATTCAACAAAAATGACAATTAGTACTTGAACTAAGCTAATCTAATTTTTTAAAATTATTTTATCAATTCATTTTGTTTCTATTTATTTGTATGCGAACAGTTAGTACGTGAACTGTTCAATCTGATTTATTGTTCAAATGTATTTTCTTGTTTAATTTTGTTTCTAAGCATTAGTGTGCTCCCGGATCATAGTAAACAGTAAATCAGAGTAAAACAGAGATTCTTGGAAAACTCTCCCGAAACACGTTTTGAATTCATTGATGTGTTAAAATTGATTGTCTACAATAGTTGCTAGATTTTTTTGGCGTTTGATTTTTTTTGCTTTTGATGTTATTATTATTCTGAATATCTGGCAGTAAAACAATGCTAAACTTCCGACGCAGAGTTTTATAATGAGATCAGCTGGTAAACTCATTGAGAACAGCTCCAAGAAACAGAAAACATTTTATAAAAATTGTGTTACTGGTAACGTTGAAGGTAATTTTTGAGTGGATCCAGTAAAGTTTACGCTAACAGAAGGACCTAGTTAAATGGTGCAAGAAAAGATTTTGTAAGAATGTGCACAATTTTCTCTTTCGTTCCTTTCCTTGAATCCGTGAATCCAGTCATCTAGAATGTTTTGCAGTATTATTCCAAATAGGGAACCAAAACCTGGAATTCTGATGTTTTCTCAAAAAAATATCTACTTTTTAGTTTTTTTTTCCTAATTTCAAAACTCGAGAGTTTGTAAAAAGACTTATTGTATTTATTCATTCCATTAATTTATTATTGTCTTTCCATGCTTATATAAGGGTTTTTTCCTGTGATAATCAATCTAGCATAAGTTTTCTGAATTAATTTAGGAAACAGTAAACTTTTGCTAAATCTAGAGCCTTAATCAGTTTGATTCGTTCATCAAGATGGCGATTGCTTACTGCTTTCAATCAAACAGATTTAAAAAAACGTTTGCGGAAAAAATTAAATTCAACCAAAAAATTTAATTATGCTTCGCACATTGTTTTTTGGATAACCTCTATGGATCTGCTCCCAAAAGTTCATCAGAAAAATGGGAAACAAAGTTAAAAGAAAGTGAGTTTTCTCCTCTGTTCTTTTGTTTCGCATCGGTTACTCTATGCTTTGACCGCAAGAACTTGATCCTCTGAAATTTTAAAAAAGAAGGAGCAAACATGGAGAATATACACAATGTCATTAAGTCGCCGTAGAAAAAATAAATTTCATTGTTGAGAGCAAGTTGACCAAATCTTTAGTGTTTTGAGTTCAGTTATAGCTCGGTCAGGTTTTAAAATTTTCATTCAATGTGTTTAAAGCATTCAAATTGAGGATTAAAAAGGTGAGTTTTTTATTTGACAAAATGATTCATTCATCCATGACAGCCTGACTCTTACATGAATATTGGAGTCTGAATTTGCGGATAGAAAAATTCAATTTGCATTTTTGCAGAAATCCCAATATCCAATTTAATATGTTTCTCGCAAAGTATTTCAAGTAACTGAGGGAGTCAGGTGCTTAAGCATATAAGAGATTTGTTTTCATTTTTTCGAATTATCTCTTTCCCGGGCAAGCAGAATGGCCCAACAGATAAACGTAATACGAATGCATTAGCTACATATAATTGTTTAAAAAAACCCTCTTTGGTCATCTGAGAAAGACTAATCAGGAGAATAGTTTCGGCAAAAAATGTCTCAATTGTTTTTTTACGTGCTGGTCCTTAAATTGATACCACTTCAGTAACTGCCGTTTGAAGTTGCTGCTAAAATGTGAGTGTTCGAGCTGCGCACGGAAACTACTAGAGAAATCATAGTTAAGGTTTTTTGGTAAAAAAGTTGTAAATCAAATTATTCCCCCTTGTTGACTTCAATCCTCCCTGTTTCTCCGATCCGAGCCAAAGTTTATTTATGTTAAGTGTTCGTCACTCAATTCAACAAAAATGACAATCAGTACTTGAACTAAGCTAATCTAATTTTTTAAAATTATTTTATCAATTCATTTTGTTTCTATTTATTTGTATGCGAACAGTTAGTACGTGAACTGTTCAATCTGATTTATTGTTCAAATGTATTTTCTTGTTTAATTTTGTTTCTAAGCATTAGTGTGCTCCCGGATCATAGTAAACAGTAAATCAGAGTAAAACAGAGATTCTTGGAAAACTCTCCCGAAACACGTTTTGAATTCGTTGATGTGTTAAAATTGATTGTCTACAATAGTTGCTAGATTTTTTTGGCGTTTGATTTTTTTTGCTTTTGATGTTATTATTATTCTGAATATCTGGCAGTAAAACAATGCTAAACTTCCGACGCAGAGTTTTATAATGAGATCAGCTGGTAAACTCATTGAGAACAGCTCCAAGAAACAGAAAACATTTTATAAAAATTGTGTTACTGGTAACGTTGAAGGTAATTTTTGAGTGGATCCAGTAAAGTTTACGCTAACAGAAGGACCTAGTTAAATGGTGCAAGAAAAGATTTTGTAAGAATGTGCACAATTTTCTCTTTCGTTCCTTTCCTTGAATCCGTGAATCCAGTCATCTAGAATGTTTTGCAGTATTATTCCAAATAGGGAACCAAAACCTGGAATTCTGATGTTTTCTCAAAAAAATATCTACTTTTTAGTTTTTTTTCCTAATTTCAAAACTCGAGAGTTTGTAAAAAGACTTATTGTATTTATTCATTCCATTAATTTATTATTGTCTTTCCATGCTTATATAAGGGTTTTTTCCTGTGATAATCAATCTAGCATAAGTTTTCTGAATTAATTTAGGAAACAGTAAACTTTTGCTAAATCTAGAGCCTTAATCAGTTTGATTCGTTCATCAAGATGACGATTGCTTACTGCTTTCAATCAAACAGATTTAAAAAAACGTTTGCGGAAAAAATTAAATTCAACCAAAAAATTTAATTATGCTTCGCACATTGTTTTTTGGATAACCTCTATGGATCTGCTCCCAAAAGTTCATCAGAAAACTGGGAAACAACGTTAAAAGAAAGTGAGTTTTCTCCTCTGTTCTTTTGTTTCGCATCGGTTACTCTATGCTTTGACCGCAAGAACTTGATCCTCCGAAATTTTAAAAAAGAAGGAGCAAACATGGAGAATATACACAATGTCATTAAGTCGCCGTAGAAAAAATAAATTTCATTGTTGAGAGCAAGTTGACCAAATCTTTAGTGTTTTGAGTTCAGTTATAGCTCGGTCAGGTTTTAAAAATTTCATTCAATGTGTTTAAAGCATGCAAATTGAGGATTAAAAAGGTGAGTTTTTTATTTGACAAAATGATTCATTCATCCATGACTGCCTGATTCTTACATGAATATTGGAGTTTGAATTTGCGGATAGAAAAATTCAATTTGCATTTTTGCAGAAAACCCAATATCCAATTTGATATGTTTCTCGCAAAGTATTTCAAGTAACTGAGGGTGTGAGGTGCTTAAGCATATTAGAGATTTTTTTTCATTTTTTTTCGAATTATCTCATTCCCGGGCAAACAGAATGGCCCAACAGATAAACGTAACACGAATGCATTAGCTACATATAATTGTTTAAAAAAACCCTCTATGGTCATCTGAGAAAGACTAATCAGGAGAATAGTTTCAGCAAAAAATGTCTCAATGGTTTTTTTACGTGCTGGTCCTTAAATTGATACCACTTCAGTAACTGCCGTTTGAAGTTGCCGCTAAACAGTGAGTGTTCGAGCTGCGCACGGAAACTACTAGAGAAATCATAGATAAGGTTTATTGGTAAAAAAGTTGTAAAACAAATTGTTCCCCCTTGTTGACATCAATCCTCCCTGTTTCTCCGATCCGAGCCAAAGTTTATTTATGTTAAGTGTTCGTCACTCAATTCAACAAAAATGACAATTAGTACGTGAACTGTGCCAATCTAATTTTTTAAAATTATTTTATCTATTCATTTTGTTTCTATTCATTTGTATGCGAACAGTTAGTACGTGAACTGTTCAATATGATTTATTTTTCAAATGTATTTCCTCGTTTAATTTTGTTTCTAAGCATTAGTGTGCTCCCGGATCATAGTAAACAGTAAATCAGCGCTGTATCATAGTATTTCTCACTCTGTATGTTTACTATGAACATAATATGATCATGTCACTATACTATGAAAAGTATAAATTCAGACAAAAAACCGAAGTCTGTTCATTTTAAAAGCATTATTGAATTTTAAAACTTAGGTTAAACTGTTCCGAACTGTTTTTTAGCCTTTGTTTCTCTTATCAGAGCTTATAACATAGTATTATAAATCGTTACAGAAAAAAACCTCTACTAGACTCTACTTAGAGAAAGAAACCAACTTCTTAAGAAATAATTTTCGATTGATTTTTGAAACTATTACGCTTATAAGTTGTTTATACAATTGAAGTATTTGGAATTTGACCCGAACTTCCATGCCCTCTGGCATGATCGTTTTGGTTTCTTTCTGATACTACTGATTATCTGATAAGTGTCATGCCCTCTGGCATGATCCTATTAATTTCTGATACCCCAGAGGTGTCTTATACCCCAGAGGTAGCATCTCGTCTCAATCTGATAGTAGCATCGTCTGAGTCTGAATGACTGGATCAGTTAAAACTGGATGTTTTCAACTGAACGTTTTCAGATGATCTTGAAGATATCTGATGATCTGGACCTTAATAAACAGCTCCTTTTTAATCTGTTCACAGTTCTCTCTGCCTCGACCGCTGTCGATTATGGATGCGGATATTAATTACCGGTTTTTGTCTGCAACAACCCTCGATTTTGCTAACTTCCCGGTATTTGTCAGTTATCTTGTTTGTGCATCGTGCACTTTTTTCGAAATTTTTAAAATGCATTATGACTTTTGTATGAACAATTAAAGGATTGATACCCGACTGTGCATGACAAACTCATGAAAAAAATTGTTGTCTGAGCTTAATCTGCGAAGTTGCGAGCAAAATACCCTTAGATTAATACGCAACAGTACTGATATAGCCTTTTAGTTTTGAAATATCATGAACCCGTACTGGTTTACTATGACACTAGGGTCCGGGCTCTTCTGCATTGATTAATGCTTCAAAAGCAATGGCTCAAAGCTAATAAACTATTATGCCTATTTGAGATTGTAAACCCACCAAATTGCTCACCAAAATTGATTTAATCTCAAAGCACGTAATGATTTGTTGATTGACGCAAAACTTTTAAAGACTTTTTATATCAATTTGTTGCCTATTATAGAGCTAATGCTAGCTTTATGTTGAGTTACGCTTTGGACTACCAAAATATCATGGTCAAACTAAGATATAACTATATTCAAACGTAGGCAGCTTGAAGATAATAGAATGTATCTAACCATATAGTCATAATGTTGCTATGCAGCTACCCATCTTCAGACCTCGACTTATGAAAAGACCATGCTCGACCGAAATGTGGTATGAAAAGACCATGCTTTAAGCAAACGGCCCATGCAAAGACTTTAGCGAATCCTAATTGTTCAACTAGATTTTGGTTCAAACCATAATTTTGATGCTGGGATTTAATTTGACTCAAATATGATGCTCGACTTCAGCTCGATCTAAAATGTCCAAGCTGGACCAAAAAAATTACATTATTGTTGAAAATTAGCTAGTGCTTATAAAGTAGTCAACGGGTTTTACCATTTTTCGTGAAAAGACCTCATCTGGACACAAAAAAGATTTAACTCGACTTTAAATAGGAGCTGGGCTGTATATTTATAGTCAATATTGGACCCCCCATTCTAGAATTATAACGCCTTTCATGAGTCGAGGTCGAATCCTGCGTAAATAGGAAAACAAAAATGCCAACGAGTATTGTTGAACTATTGATTTGATTTTGACAACTGGAGGCCTAATGAGATACTACTTTCTTAAAACATGCGACCCGTTAAATTCTAGAAATTTGAAAAATACTATTTTAAATGAAATGATGTTTGAACTGCTTGTATTGGCATTTTGGTTGTTATCTGCTTTTTGTAGACAACACGAAAAAAAATATTTCAATTTGAGCGAAACTAATTCAAAAAATTTCAAATGGAATTAACCACTGACATAAGACAAAAGCCGGAGAAAAATTTAGTCTGCGATTATTACTTTTTGGCAAACAAAAATGAGAGCAAACACTTAAAATTATTTTAGTTGTTTGAAATGTGTTCTACAGTGTTCCTGAAATACATTCTTTAAAGCCGTCCTTTTTTCTTTTGTCGGCAGTAGTGGTCAATGTTTTTATCGTATGTTCTGATCCAAAAAGGATTGACTGGATAAGACTTCGAATTCTCAAACTCCAAATAGATTTTTGCAGCCTGTAAATCCAGGTTTAGGCAATTCGAGCTCGGGTGGATTTCAGCCCAGATGCGGAGACTCTTCAATTTGCAAGGTTGATAATTAAGTCTCATTCGTTATCAAAACTGGTTATCCAAGCCTATTTGCAACCGAAAGGGAGCTTCCAATGACTTCCTCGGTTTTTTTGCTCGGTTTCAAAAGGAAAAATTATCTAATTGGTCTTCAAGTCAACTTCTTCGATCAAAGTAGTGTCGAAAGGTAATAAGACGAGGAAAGCCTTGTAATCTCTTGTGACGACGAAAACTGACCACCGCCCAGTTCGCGTCATCGGTTCCAAATATGACTTGATATTTTGTTTTTTGAAGTTTGCTGTTTTAATTGTACATCCTCTATATTCTTTTCGGTGCTTTACAATGTCAGTTTATGACTATTTGCTAACCGTAGCTTTTTTCAATTTCAAATGGGTCTATTTTTGCCGCAGATCACACAATACGGGATCTTTAAATGTATAACAGTTCAATTCTGTAGCAAAGCAAATCGAAGACAAAGATATATGTCTACAACATCTTTATGAAAATTTTCATTTATGTGTTGTTCTTTGTACAAACGAGTACAAATACCAGAAATCTGGGTTTGTAACAGTTCAATTGCTGCTCAATTGAATGGTAGACGCCGAAAACAGTAGCGAATCACATCTTGCTCAACACAAGATTTACTTCCGAAGAACATACAAAGTACACGACACAATAACACGTTATTTACTGCTAAAGAAAGACTCTTTTGCTTTGGTGGCAATGGTTTTACTGAGTTGTAGGAAGAAGGCCGTTTTCTGAGATCGTAGTACTGAGTTCTTTTCTTTCTCGCTGTTTTATGCCTCTTTTTCCGCTGATCACTTGACTCTCACTGGAACTATAATTAATACTATGACGTATATAATTGCTATGACAACAAAAATGTATAAAAATGTATAACTAAGAATATAGAGTTCTTCATTTTCCGTTTAAATGCTGAAATATATCCCCCTCCACCCTAAGCTGTGGGAGCTCACAGTCAACATCGCTGCTTCTGTTCAACATTATCGTCGTTTGGTCAAACTGGAGCCAGCTTTATGGCGAACCTATTACACCCCTTATTTCATTAATAATCATTGCTCATCGAATTGATCCTTCGTTATGCATGAGTTTTTGATACCCATCAATTTCACTGTCTTCGACCAATCAAACAAAATAAATTTCGTTTAGGTTTTAGCTAGATTTGCATTTGCTTCTTAGCCGATGATTCAATTTCTGCAGATATTTGTCCAAGATGAGATTGCAGTACGCTTGCGTTTTTCGAAAGAGCATTTAATGATCAACGGAGACCTTTGCCCATGTTAAAAAAAGTAGAAGTTTTTACTGCAAAGCAAGAAGTGGTTAGGTTTCATAGCGTACGAATCCTTCGCAAGAGAATGGCGTGGTGTCAATGGCTTTGCACTCATTGTTTGCCCAATAAGACACAACTGATGGACTGAGCTTCCAACCGAACCTCTGTCGAACCAAATGTTCCTCAATCCTCCTTCTGTTGCATACTGATTGAACTTCCTCTGCATCAATCAAATTGTCCAATCGTCACTGATCTTTCCTCTCGGTTTGCATCTTTGAACTATGAACCACATCGTTGTGTTCGGAGATCTATTGGTGTTCAACTTTGAAATTTTCTCTATATGCACTTCTAATAGTGTTAGACCTGTGAACAATTAACACCGCAATTTTAGTTTTCATTCCTGTGCCTGTTTGTCAGTGAAAATGTCCAAAATGTTCTACTTCAACTTTTGCAAAAGCTGTTGAAGCAACGAGTTTTTCTGTAAGTAGCTTCCCTATCGCTGGATCCACTGTCTGTGCTCTGTTGGTTTGACAGGTGATGACGAGGTCAAAAACGTGATGTTTCTAGTTTAACAGTATATGGTGCTTTGCACTGAACTCCCTTTGATCTTTGCCTGTTTTGCCTTTTGGTAAAAATAAACCAACATTTCTGGGGACTTAATCAAGGGGGAGTGAAATCTATGGGGGAGTGAAATTGTTCTGACTTCTGGGGGTTTTTCACATTTTAGAGATTTCAAGTCATCTGTAAACTATACTTCATGAAATAGATTACAAAGTGTTGTCTTTTCATTCTCCTGCTCGTCAATGCCTTTTATTCTTGTTGCTGGTTTTCTTTTATTCGACGCTCATTGCACAACAGCCCTTGTATTTACTAGACCATTGCAATTTCTAAATCGCGCCCACTAAACAATCGGTTTTTTTCTTCAGGTTGCGCTATGAGGAATAATGCGAGTTTGTTCTCTTCGTCAGCGATAAAAACTAGGTTGATTTGCTTGGTAAGTTCGCTTTTCGTTCTATCAACCAGGCTGGCGCAGTGAGTCTTTTCCATCACTTGAGTTCTTTAATTTCTTTCTTCTGGTGCGAATTGTTGCTGTTTTCTGAAAACCACTAGCATATTACTACTCTGAAACATTAGTTGTATCCGATATTTTAGCCAATCAATTGGCAACAAACACTTTTTTGTTTGCAGCGAGAGTTACATATTCATTTCACACCCACCTGAATTTGCAATGTGTAATTTGATGTCATGTTATTGCACTTAAGGCGGGCTTCAAAAAGTTTCTCAGCGGTGCCACTATGCATTTTCAAATTACAAATGCTGAGCCAGCCAAGACTTCTTTTTTTGAGAACGTAGATAGTCCAGTCCGCTTTTGGTGCTTTATCACGAGTCAGCAAACAATTGACGTTTGAACTGTTCTGTCACTTTAATGAAGTAAATTTCACGCGATTCTAGTTTCAATTAAATTAATAAGGGATTCTGTTACTTCAACGCGTTCCACTTTGTTGTCCCCATGTGATTTTTTTTAGTCCAGATGTTATGCAGAAGTCGTACATTTAACACTGATTGCGACAAGTAATCTAATTGGATCAGAAAATGAAGTTACAAGAGACAAAATCTTCCTGAGGGTTATGGAAGTAGACCTGAACGTAGACCTCGACGTTTTGATGATACCTCTGTGGACCTGGGGGTTATCATCAATAACATTTGCTCGGTTTTGCAGATTAATTTTAGGGTTCTTGTATCTTGTACTTCGTCATTGATGCCTATCTTTTTCTTTACCTCAAATTTATATTCTGACGGAAGACAACGCGTCTGCTTGATGAGTTCGACAGCTTCATCTGGTGTTTTTACTAATTTGATTAAATCGTACTTGTAGAAGTTGTCGTGCATCAGTTTTTTAACGATTTTAAGTCCGTCCTCAATATCGATGCTGATTCGTTCGAGGGCATATTTGCCGGACGTTTGAGAATTTTTCGATGGAAACGCAGGGCTGGTACTCGTATCAGTGCACCCGTTAATTAATTTGATCTTCATAAAACGTCAAACAACTGTTCAGCAACCTGCAGTTCCAGGAAAATCTAGTCAATATCAGCCGTCAAGGCTATTCGTTTTTCATTGAGTTTAAAAATAGCTTCAATCAACCAGGGAAAAAATCTGGTCATGCTTGTAGCTTGTTGTTCTATCATACTTCCCCTCATTAAGTCTTCTACTGTCCGCCAAGGGCGCACTGACTACCCATCTCATTTCCATCGGACAGAATTGACAGAATGGTTCACCTGAGGTTTCCATCTTTTAGTCCATTGCCAATTGTGTTTCGTAGGTGTTCATAGACAAAATGACATCAATTTCCATCAACTTGAGATTTTGAGATTCTTGGTTGGAGGAACACTCAAGTGGTTGGAATTTTGTTTCAATTTTTTTAGTTGCTGGTTTTATTTCCCAAAAAAAGTTCCGCGTATACAAAAGCCCCGGCGAAAGCACCTTTGGATGTAATCTTTTTATTTTTAGTGTAACTTCTCCTGTATTCGCGTTCTCAGTCCAGCGTGTGGAAGCCATATTAAAGTAACATCGTTAACTCGAGCTTTCAATTTCTCTTGACGGCTACGCCTAATATTTGACATTGTCGATGCTTTTTTCAGGGAATTCATAAGAATCACGCCTCTATGGGCTGTTTTTGAACAACAACTAACCAAAGGAGGCTTGCAACTTCGTTTCTTTGGTTTTTTTGGTGTCACGCTTACGTTGAATGCGTGATTGCCCTCGTCAATTTGGTTTCTGAGCGTAGCAATTGGTTGTGAATTTCGGTACGTCAAATTAAAACGCACGCGTTGCTCTTTTTCCAGACCTCCAAAATATAGGCTTTGTTTGATCTTTGCTAACTATTGATCATTATTTTTCTTGGTCTTAAATTTTTGTCGCTTCCAAATATGATGAAGTCGATCCGCTATTGGACAGTAAAATTTTTGCATTTGAGTTGTTCTAGAATAAATTTTGTTCTGCTTGTTTTGACCCGTTTCTTTCTTTCCCATCCACCTTTCATTGCTTGAATTCTTCATGCACGAATGCATTCTTGATGACCGTGTTACAAATATGATTAGATCCGGTCAGTCCTCATACTTGTCATCAACACAGAATGAACCTTTTCTCTTTGAGAAACACTGTTAGCTTACCAACTACCATAAAACATGCTGAATTGAATCCAGATCACAATTATGTTTTTACTCTCTGGGTAATTTGACAAAGTTAGATCCAATAACAAAAAAATGAATCATGACTGCTGGGTTCTATAGTTTCACTTGATTAGCCCTCCGAAAGCTCTCAAACCGAGAGTATATAAAATTATGGCGTCTTCCTAATTAAACTTCCGAATCTTCCGTCTCTAAAAATGAAGCTGCTGCTCATTTCTCAATCTGGAAAAATGCGTTTATCCACTATTGCCATGAGCAAGCTACTCCAACAAGTTTCTTTAAAATGTCAACTTTGATACACTTCTGCTCTGCTGCTGGGAAGTCCAATGTTGAAAGGCATTCCAATTTTCGAAAAAATTTAAATGAGTTCGAAAAAATTCCAACCTTTATATCCAATTGAGAGGTGACATGTTGCGGGCCTTCGATGATTGAAATCTTATTTCAGAAATTACCATTGTTGCTAGCTGGAGTTGTTTTTGTAAATCTCGTTCTCTTTTCAGAAGCTGATGCTGCATGTCCAATTCTTTTGTCAGCATTTCAAGCCTCAGCCTCCATTTATTGAATTGGGCTCTTTCGAATAGCAATATCTTTCCGAATACGATTTTCTTTTTTTTGTTGTTTCCTCTACTTTTCGCCATACTGTAGATTTTTGAAAACGTTTACTGTCTCTTGTTTGATATGCGTTCATTCGAATTGTACTCACTGTCGATTGGCATTTGTTTCCATTGGTACTGCTACTTTTTTCAACCTGAGACACAAGGTTTTTTATCTGTCGGCAGTGAACTCTTTGCATGGGGTTGTGCTTCGGTGGTCTTAATTGTTGATTACCTTTGCTGATTTCACATGCTTTACTGACTTTGTTTAACTGGTTAACATTCGGCCTTTAATTCGTTGAATAATATTTATTGTTCTGTGTGGCACCAATTAAAACCAGAACGCTTGTCAAGCTGTTGTCGGAATTGGTTGTCAATTTCCTGAATCTGTTGATAGTTTGTTGGGCCGAAACCCGTTTCGTATTTTTTCTTGATCTTTTTCGAGTTTTTATCCCAGGCTGCTCTGAACAAGTCTTACTGCATTTATTCTTGTTGCTTCGACTACCTTATCGAGTGACTTTATTTTGTAATTTCAGAAGCGGCTCGATTTTTAACAAGTAATTGTTTTGTGTAGGAAAGAGATTAACTTCGTAATTTCCTGAAGAAACTGGACGCCAGTTTATACCCCAAAGTGCTGTTCGGCCGGTCAAACGTAACGACTGCCCGCCCAGTGCTTTGAAACGAGGAAAGCTTTACATTGCCCAATTCGTTACAAAGGTTCCTAATGCGTCCGGGTATGTAGTTTTCAAATTTTGCTTTTTAAACTTTACATCCGCTTTAATCTCAATATTGCTTTACACTTTCAGTTATGACTACTCGCTTTTTTTGGTTTTTTTTGTTTTCAAAACGGACTGAGTTTGCTAAAGATCACAAAATGGTTTTGCTACCGATGGGTTTGCTAGGGGATCTTTTTAAGAATATCAGTTCAGCCCTATAGCAAAACAAATCGAACATTAAAAAATATGTTTAAGACCTGACATGAAAACCTAAGTTGCGATTTGCTCTTTATACTCAGGAGTTGAAATACCAGCAGCTATAAATAGTAATATATCAATTGCAGCTCAATTTTTTCTTAGATACAGGACATAGAAAGAAAAAAAATGAGCTTAAGGGAAATTTTCAGTACAAGACACAAATATTTACTGCTTAAGACTTTTTAAAGTACAAGACACAAAAACAAGTTATTTACTGCTAAAGAAACTTTATTTTTGCACTGATTTGGCGGAGTTATTTTTAATGGCCCTTTTTTGTGTACCTATCTAATGATTTTTCTGCTCTGTTGCTTTTTGAATCCTCTTTTTTCTTCTGATCACCAGATTGTAACTGCATTAATAACTAATAATATTACGCATGTAATTCTTTGACAAATGGAAATGTGCTAAACGAAAAACTGATACAAAAAAAATCCCCTTCTTTGTTACGCTGATAAGTTCCCCTACTGCACACGCCTAGTTCACCTTAAACGTTACCTAATTTTTTTTTGCTGAATACATGGTTATTGATAGCTTTTTAATATATAGATGCCCGCATTGGGAAAACTGTCCAACCAGTTTTTTGCGAGACTTCACTTAAAAATATTATCTTTTTTGAATCAATTTTTTGTACAATTTTAACGATTTTCTTTGTTTTTCCGAATAAATAAAGACACGCTGAGACTCCTTGAAAATTTCCGACTATAGGAGTAGTGAGTATAGACTCAAGTCTGTAAAAATAAACACCTCTGATTTAAAATAGTTAGAGTAAGTCTTCTATTTTTGCGATCTTCGAATTTTCCTGAAACAGAAGTCATTGAAACCATATCAGAGCGTTTAAATAGTTCACTACGTGTTCTCCATGAAACCTGCAATAAAATTTTGACACCTTATGATTTTCAATTTTTGGCAGTTGTGGCTAATATCTGCACTTATATTTGGCTAGCTCTGTAACGAGAGGTGCCGACAATTTCTTCTGAGTCACAATTTCTTTCTGGGTCCCGAGTCACAGATCACTCAATTTTCTTTTGTTTCAGACTAGCTAACTTGTTATTCTTAGTAATCGTACTAGATCATTTAGTATTCTCAGTAATCACTCTAGGTCAAATGTCATTTTTACAATTTCTTTGTGGTCAATCAAAGATCATATGAAAAATTATGTATGATGTATTGGAAATCGAACAAAAATCATGCCAAATATTTGAAAGCCGAAAACTTGTAGAATTATAGTTATTGCTAGACAATGAAAAAATTTTTTTTATTCATACAAGGTCAGATAAGGCATAAAAAACTTTGATTGATGCCACAATTTGGCCGTATAATGCAGTCAGAGGTCATTCAAATTAATACAAATAGTGATCTAAAACAATAACTTTGGAACTAATAAAAATTTAAAAAGTTTTTGGAGATTTAGTTGCAATCAACTGCTTATTGCTTTTTCCTAATGAATCATTTTTTACTGATAAAAACTGGTTTCAGAGAATATAAAATTTTTAGCCAGATCAATAGTGTTACGGTTGTTATCTGACTGCGTTTGCAGAATAAATTTACGCAGCTGGTTCGTAAATATGTTAGCTCCCAAACTCTCCAATCAAAAAATTCATAAAGAGTAATTTCAATTTTTTTCTCGGTTGCACATTGAAGCTCGTTGAATAATATTTTAAAATCAATTGTATTCACAGTTAGCTAACATATCTACATGTTGGATGTAGACAATGCAACTCATTTTTGCAGCAATCTGAAGAACCTATTAATTAACAACTTTGAACAATGTCTGCATTATAAGTAAACAACAGCATAAAACCTTATCAGTTTGGTGTTTGAATTATAAAACATTTTTGAATGTTAGAAAAGGACGGTATATGAATGGAAAACATCCAGAGTAGCATTGACATAGCCATTTAGGTCATATAAGTTGATTAAATAAGCCTGTACATTTGAATAATCGCTACAACATTGAACCAAAATTATGAAATTCAAGTTGCTTGAAAGGACCATTAGTTAATGTCGCACACCAGAAACCAACATTTAAAACAAGAAACAATTAAACATATCTTTTCAGCGCTCAGTAAGTTCAATATAATGAAACAAGAATGTAGAGTGTTAGCAGCGTAGCTAAGTGTTTCTCAAATCTGCTGATTTTTGAGATTTTCACATACGCCTTCTTCGCAAAAATTCTGGTCATAACAATGGTTCCGTTGTACAGTTCGTCACAAAAAGGTCAACCATCCTCCCTATGTTGCCAGCTCCGACTTCACCTCCGAGGTGAAATTTCACTTTGAAGAAAAGGTTAGCTGATCATATATGGAGTATCAGAACATTTCGGCAAAAACGGTCAACTAATATAATATCTCATCAATTGGCGACTACTGATAAATGATAAACAGTAATAAAAGCACCTAACTCTACACTGGTTGAGACATTAAATTTGAATAACATATTGAAACAAGTTCTGATCAGAACAAATAGACTTATTTTTTGTTCCGACCCTCTTGAGGGGGGAGGAACTATATACTCAACTGGGTTTTTTTTTGTTCAGTGAATTTTCGCCGCTCGATATATTCATCGTAGAGAGTTGAGACTGGTATCATTAGAAAGCTCGTTCAGCGTAGAATATGGAATTAAAAAGATTTTTTTAATTTTCGTTTTCTACAGGGAGTTATCGAGGCTTAAACTTCTGAGAAAAGAAGAGTGAATTCACGTTGTTTTTATTCACATTTTCCGGAATTTTTGCCTAAATTTTCGTCAATTTTGCTAAAATTTGTTATAATTTTTAAGAATAGTGTCGTTGATTTCATTTTTGAAGACGAACAAGCATTTTTGATTGTTTTGATTTAATTTTTTGGTCAAAAAATCTGGATAAACATTTCAAAATTTAGCCTTTTTCATCAACAACAGCACGAAATAAGCTACTTTAGTCCACTTTGATTAAATTTGCCTACAGTACACCCCCAAACAACACTCATACAATCTATGTAGACTCAGAGGGGGGCTATTTCTACTTCAGAGTCCGCAGAGAGTGCCTTGTAGTTAAAACTTTGCCGTTTTTTGCTAACTTTACTCGTTGATTATCAAAAATGCAAAATTTATTTTGAGTTTCAACTCAGAAATTATCTATATCTACAACATTTGAAAAATCAATTGTTCTTAACGGACAATAAGTATTAACAGGGGTAGTTTTGGGCCATTCTTGGACTGTTACAATCCAAAAAAAATCGGGTTGTAATCAGTCGGTCTTTTTTTTTTAAAAAAAGACTTTTTTTTAATAATAAAGAACAGAACATATCAAATCAAAGCTCAGGAGTGATAGGTCCAACCAATTCGCTTGCGAAACAGCTCCAGGCTAATTCATTTAGTTTTTTAATTGAAAGTTTATGGTGGTTTTTTTTAAAAATAATTGACTTTTCAATAAATAATGGCTTAATTAACTTTTCCTCTATTTTTTTCTTAATTTGTTCAACTTCCAGCTTAGTGTCGGCAAAAAAAGACTGCTTCTTCTTTCTACTGAGTTAACATTTATTCTCGGTTGCAGTTTTAAGCCTGAAATTATTGTTTTCTGGCTTTGATACTACAAGATTTTAGATTTTTGTTTGTTTTGATATTTGCCAGTTTTTCATGTTTTCTAATTTTGTCACATTATCACATTATTGACAGTTCTCATGTCACCTTATTAGCATTCAAATTAAAACACAATTGAACATATTAAAATCTTGAAAGATATAAATCATCGTTTTAATGGCCTCGACGCCTCTTTCTTGAAGAAATCAATTGAATTTTTTAATTTTGTCTTAACTGTCATTTATACTTTGTCGTTTCGGTCGTATGAAATTTCCTGTTTAGTGATAGCTTTCATTGGCTTTTCATGGAAGAAAAGAAAAACCGATATTCTGATATTAGCAGATAGCTGATGGCTTTTATGACTTTCAAACCCATCGTTTTCCAAAATTAAAAAATAATTTTTTAACTTCGCAATTTTGTTCTTTTTATGTTTCTTTTTGTTACCTAATCTCGTTAGTTGATTACAGGTCAAATAGGACATTATGGGTGTCAAGGGAATAAAAGGGATTAGTGTCCAAAAATCTTTTTTTTAAAGATTTTGTTATGACCTTACTGGCTTCGACACCGCTTTTTCACAAAAAAAAATTAAATTAATTTGATTTTTGTCATATTTGACGTTCTTTTTGTAGATGCAAGAAATATTCTGGATAATTACAGGTCTCGAGGGTTTCTTTTTTATAAAAAAACGACGATATTTAAATAGTTCTTTTTGTAATTAATGCCTTTCATGACATTGAATGTAATTTTGTTTCGAAAAAAAAATTAAAAGTATTACATACTTTAGCACTCCGCTTTTTTGTCTACTTGTTACCTAGTCTTACTAATGAATGGCCACGTACTACATTATAACTGTTTGAAGAAGGCGCAATCAAATATATTTTGAGTGCCAAAATTTGGCTTGACGGTTTTGACAGCGTTTTCTGGCAAGTTTCAATTTAAATTTTGTTTGTTCTTTGTTGTTCTTTTTAGCCGCTCTAAAAAATGAATAAGGTCAGGTCCTAATGCCCTTCTATAGAAGCAGTGGTAATCGCAAATTTGTGGTAATATTAATTTATTCCAAATGGTATTTATTACTTTGAAGTTAATTGTTTAAAAAAAAAAGTTAATTTTTTTTACTTTTCTGTTTTTGTTCTTTTTTGTATAATTATTACCCAACCTTTCTATGGACTGGTCGCATATGTTTTGTGGTGATTTTTAAGTTATTTTTGTTTAGTTTCAGGTTTATCTGACGGTATGTTGACTTTGTTATTAAATTTAGTTTTTAAGAGGGACATAAATTTTTTGATATAATTAATGTTTGTTGTTGTTGTTGTTTGATTTTGCTGTTCGTTTTGACTCGCTCTCTTAATATTGACATATTACAGCAATCTAATGCATCAATTTTTACTCCACTGAGTTATTTGTTTTGGAGGTTATCTTATCGTTCATACGGAATTTTTTGAAAAAGACTTGGGCTTTTTTGGGATTCGCAAAAAATAATTTTTGGGTTTTTCTATCTGTTCCTCATTTGGTCGCCCATCCACAAAATTGTGGATGGGCGGGGTCGGAACCTTATGTGCCATTGCACATTACCGAGCCGCCTTGTTTTCATTTAGCACCATAATTGTCTGTTAGTAACTAAATAAATCTAAGTGAGAATATTAACCAATCAGAATCGAGTATTTAAATTACGTATAGAATTGCGTCTAATATACACAAAAAGTTCCGGAAAAGTTCGTATAACCTAATTTTAAGTAAATAATACCATGATATGTATCGAATAAGGCGGTTTTCGGCTTAATATTTTTAGGTTCTCTAGACGATTGTTGATCGATTATGTACTGATTCTGACGTCAATGACATCAGACAAAAAACCAGTAAAAGAGCATCAAAAAAACCTTGCCGTCTAAAAACCACTTGTTGCTATGTACGTTGCAATCTTAATACGTTGTCTTGATCTAACGAATGCTAATACGTTCTTGAATACGTTTCGAGTTTGAATACAGCTTTCCGAACTTCTGTTTTTACCAGAGTTTATATGGCGCCCCACAAGGGACCGCTTTAGCTTAGCCTAATTCTTTGGATACACTTATTAAAGAGCACCACGATGAGATACTGCACCGGCGACAAAGAGGATTAGCAACCGCTGAAGGGGGTCCCGTCAGGAGTAGAAGGGGCTATACTGTCTACAAGTAAGGCTCCGCTCAGAAACAGAGACAGACAGTGCATATTTGACGAGGAATTGTACTTTCTGAACACATAACAAGTTGTTGCGAAGCCCAGGACAGACCCTAATGTGATAGATGCCCGGAGACAGGGTTACACCGACAAGAGATTACAGTGGCTATCATGGACGGTGGACTGGACTACGTACAACCAGCTTGGCAGGCAACTACAATGCAGATGCGAGCTGTGAATTCAGCAGCTATGATCAAAATCCTTACCCTATGTACACCAACGACTTGTTAAACAGGGAGCAGCATGGTTTGTTTGGCCAATCGTTGGGTGGGCGCCGGTAGTGAGTACCAAAGTAGTAAATGGTGTCAGTCCAGCGCTTTGACACAATAGCCAATAACAAATTGTAAGACAGAACCTCTAAATTTTTATTTATATCCTACTTCGATATATCTCTATTTGAATTTAGACGGCAAGAACTCCAACCCATGAACTTTTGATTTTAAGTGGGGTAATCAAATCAAAAATTTTGAATAACTGGTCACCAAAAACCCTCAGTTGTAATTTAAGAGCGAAAAAAAAACACCGATTTTGATAATTTTTGGCAGAATTACCAAAAATCCGAAAAAGTAATCAAGTCGGTTCGTAAATCGAAAAATTACCTCTGATATAGAGAAAGCCGATAAAACATTATGCTAAATTGTTCAATTTTGAAAAATTTTGGTCAATTTTGATGCAATTCTTAAAACTTTAGAAAATCAGTACCGAATATTGATAAACCGTATATTCAAGCTTAAAACCGTCCAGTTTACTGGATTATCGTTCCGTAATCAAGAATTTGCAAAAAAAATTGACCAAAACTTGAAAAAAAAATTGGACAAAGGCATAAAATTTTTGACAAATTTGTCGAAATTTTGATTTTTCAACCAGAAGGCTCGTTAATTGAGTGAAACTCATTACACAGAAAAAGTTGTGAAAATTTTCACAACCTCCGGCCTACAAAATTATCGAATTCGCATAATTTTTCTCATCGCTCGTTTATATACCGTTTTTCGTCCGCGTTCTTTTCGTTCTTTAACTTTACAATTCTCCGTTTTCCGTTTTTTTTTTTCGATAACGTCGTTCTCCCAAAACTTTGCTTTTCTTTTCCTACGTTTACTTTTCCGTATTTCGATATAGTATGTCATATGTGATGAAGTATGCTGTTGTTTTTGCTGTAGTATGTTGAATATGCTAGTATGCTGGTTTGTTGTTCAGGTCTTACAGCTTTCTAGGGTGTGACTTAAGTTTATTCTCGAGTTACGGCTGGATTGTTCTTCGACTTTTCAACTTTACTAATTTACTAGCCTTCCTGTTGTAGTATATTTTGATTTTTGCTGCTGTATGTTTGCGTGTAACTGTATGAATGTTAGTTGGTTTAAGGTTTTGCCTTCTAGGGTGTGACTTAAGTTTATTCTGGAGTTACGGCTAGATAGTTTCTTCACTTTTCCAGCTTTCATAGAATACAAAAGCGCTGCATATTACTTAAGTTTTGCTGTAGTTTGTTTAATATTGTTGGTATGCTGATCGGTTGTTTAGGTTTGAATACTGCTAGGGTGTGACTTAAGTTTATTCTAGAGTTACGGCTAGTAAATTTCTTGCTCTTTTCATCCATTTAGTATACTACAGCTTTGCCGTAAATTAGTTCGTTATTTGTATATATTAAGCCCCATAATGACTTGTACTAGTTTGACTCGTGCAGTAGCATCTCTCCTCCATCCTAGGGTGTGACTTAAGTTTGTTCTGGAGTTACGGCTAGTTTGTTTGGTTGAGTTTGTTGCTGTGGTCTGCTAGCATAGTGGTTCCCGACCTCCCCGCTCGCTGTGTAATCGTCTCCCGCCCGTTCCGACCCGGCCTTCCGTTTCGTTGCGCGCTACTCGCTCAACGCCTCCGTTGTGTCCGTCTCGTCTCACGTTTCTTCGTGCGTCGCTCGTTCAGCGTTTCCGTCCCGTCCGTTGCGTCGCCCGTTTAACACCCGCGTTTTCGCCAGTTTCGTTCCGTTCACTGTTGCGTTGCGCGCCGTTCGCCCGTCCTTCCCGCCCCGTCCGCTTCGTTTCCCGTTTCGTCGTGCTTCGTCTTCTTACTTACCTTCGCCGAGTAATTCATTACTCGGTAACTTCTTTTCTGCTCTTCGACGTCTTGATTATCAAGTCGTCGTCATTTGGGTTCGGTATAACCCTCATTCCACGTGTTTGGTTGAAAGTTACTGTACGTTGATAAACTAGCCATTTCAATATCATGGCCGAACAGCAGGATAAATTGAAAAAGCTCTTTAATGCAAGATCTAATTTGGAATCTGAATTACGTAACATCCATAAGGACATCACAGATGCCATAGATCGTCAAGACAGGAGGGTTAAGGTTGAACGCTTGGTTTCTAAGTTAAAGGATGTCTTCAGTAAACTGGTGCATAAGAATGAAGAATTATTTGACTTAGCCAGTAAAGCGGAGAACCCAGATTCAATTTACCCTGTCCTTGAGCAATGGTTGGATGATGTAACCAAGAACAATGATAAATTCTTGCTTGCGGCTAGAAGCTATATTGACTCAGTTGCTGACCGAGACACCGTATGTGAGGGCGCTAATCTTCAAGGCCAATCTAAGAGAAGTTCACGCCGAACAACATCATCAATGTCTAGCCAGCGTAAACATGAATTTCTCATGGCAAAACTAAAACGCGAAGAGGCCGAGAAACAAGAACAAGCTGCCATGCGCCTCGCTAAACAAAAACACGAAATTGCCATGAGAAAAAAGGAGCTTGAAATACAAATGGAACAGATGGCACTTGAAGAATTGGAGGAAGACCACCGCCAGCGTGTTGCAGCAGCTAAATTAGATGAGGCTGATTTAATGGATAATCATTCATTGTTTAGTCACCACTCAAGTGAACTGAATTTGTTTAAAGATAGGGGATCAGATAGAAGTCAGGGACTTGTTCAGGATTGGGTAAATTCGTTTCCAGCAGGTAATTCAAGTGAGTTAAACTTTTCTCGTCCTGGTTCAGCAACCGCCGACCCTCCTGTTAAAGATACTTCCCCTAGTAATCCTCCAGAAAACCCAAGTGATGTTGCCGATAACTTACATCATCTTGAAATGCTTTCTCAGTACACACGGCCAGGAGTTGCAATTTCTGTTGCCCAGCAGGAAGCTTTATATCGGGAATATCTCCAGGCTCAACTGCAGCAATCACTCATTGATCAAAGAGTCGAGCAGGCACATAGTCCCTCAGGCAGTGGTAAGGTGAACCAAGTATCAGTCGACGTACAAAATGTTGCACTTCCACCACTTCAGCCACCTATGCAACCTCCCCGGCCACCGTCACCCGCTATTGCACCAACGAACGCCATCTTTGTACCTGATTTTTCAACAAACCCACAAATAAATCAATTCTTGGGTCCAAAAAGCTCCAGTGTGCCTTGTCAATTACATATGTCAATGCCTCATGTTCCGCAACAACAGAATCCACCTCAAAGTAACATTCAACACCAAACACAAGTCCCTATTGCCCATTCCCCGCATAATGTCCCTCCACCTCTAAACCCACTCGTGAACCCGCCACCCGTAATCCCGCCTCAACAATTATTAAATCCTCAGCCTCCCGTGATTCCGTCGCCCATTCCAGCGAGCACAGCAACACACTTACCCGTCCCCAACATTCCACAACAAAACATTGTCCATTCACCTCAAACCCGCCTGGTACCGTGTCCTACAGCACAAAGACCTCCCCAGAACTGTAACCTTGATCTAAACTTGTGGAGTTTTCCACAGAATAAACCCCCAAACGTAAACCAGGCGACAAATAATGCTACCGCCTACAAAAATGTTCAACCGTACCTACCCCCAAGCACAGCTAACCCCACCATCAGCCATCCCATCTTGCAAATGAGTGCACAACATAATCCAAAAAGCAACTACGCAGCTAACTGTAGCATCCCCGTTAACCCCTTTAGTACAACTACTAACATCGTGCCACCCTTCGTCACGCCGGTTATACATCCAACATACGGGCATACTGCTCCGATACCATTGTGTTGGGGTGGCCCACCGCATCCCACGCCTCCAGCGCCAGCATCTGAAAATGCAAGCTTGATTAAGGCATTCACTGACGCCTTATCTAGCAAGAGGAATGACCCACTACCCGAATGGAAGTTGTCACAATACAGTGGGGATCCTCTACAGTGGCACGAATGGTATGGTCAATTTAAAAGCGCAATTGACTCTCAGTCCTTAACTGATGATGTAAAATTGACATACCTTAAGACCCTCGTTACAGGTAAAGCTAAAACAGCTATAGCTGAGTTCGCCTACTGCGGCGCAATGTACAAAGACGCACTGAGGACCTTAGAACGTAAATTTGGCCAACCACAGGCGGTCGTAAGTGCACATTTGGACAAACTCAACAGCTTTCCACCATTGAAGATGCACAATAGCGATAACATCATTAACTACTCGGGGTGCATTTCAAGTCTTGTCGGGGTATTTAAATCGCTGTCATACGATTCGGATTTAAAGAGCGCTGCGCTTCTCAACACCGCCGTACAGAAGCTACCACCCAATATGAAGGAGTCATGGTCACTCTTCACGGTCAAAAAGCATTGGGTGAAACCTACTCTTCTTGATTTCAACGATTGGTTGAAAGAGAAGGCCGAAGCGCACGATTTAATGAAGAATACCGCACTTAAAGCAAGGACTGAGGATACCAACAACTCAGTAACCAGATCAAAAGTTGCTTCAAAGGCATTTGCTGCAAATACGCAACAGAAGAGTAACTTTAAGCCGCAACAGAGATCTCCGTCAACATCAATCTCTAGTTGCATTGTATGCAAAGGCAACCACCGGTTGTGGGAATGCCGTGTCTTTAAGGAAAAGACTCCCACACAGAGAGCCAAGGTCGTGGCTGAGGCAAAGCTCTGTTTCTCTTGTTTGCGTGATAAACACATGTTTAGGCAATGCCCAATTTCCCGTAAGTGTAGGAAAGATGGTTGCAACAGCTCCCATAACACCTTACTTCATGGAGCTGAAAGGGTTTTTCCAGCTAAACCCTCAACAAACAACAACATCGATACTTCGAAGTCGAACGCAGGTACAAGTAGGCCATCTACTGGTCAACAGCAACCAAGCAAAACAACCACTTTGTCTTCCGTGACGGATGTCAAAGGCCTCCTTCAGGTCACGGAACTGAAAGTTACTAATTCTTCTGGTCTTAGTACTACGGCGTTGGTTTTATGCGATACCGCTTGCAGTAACTCTTGGGTGTCCGATAGTCTCGCAGCTAGACTCGGTTTGCAGGGTACCGCATTAAAACTGACCGTCAAGGGTATAAACACGGAAGAACTCATAGACACAAAGGTGGTTCAATTGACTGTGACACCTCACAAAGATCAAGACTTCGAAGCATTTACTGTACGTCCCTACGTGAGGGAAACATTAAACGTAGGTTCCGACATCATTGACGTGAAGTCCATGCAAGAAACGTACCCACATTTGGCAGTTCTAGATCCAGTAAGATATAGCTATGGAGAAATTGAGATGATACTTGGACAGGATGTCTACCATGCCATCCGCCCGTTAGAGTATTTTTCAGCCGACGAAAAGTGCTCACCATTCGCTGTCCGCTTGCCCATAGGTTGGGTTTTAAGTGGCCCACTCCCGTCAAGCTCAAGTTTAGTCTCCACGTGTTTCAAAGCCAATATTGAACAGGATTTTGAATTAGCTTGTCAGGTTAAATCTTGGTATGATATGGAATCGTACGGCGCGTTCAAGCAAGTTGACCCAAGATCCGCAGCGGATGCTCGCGCGCAGGAAATACTTGAAACAACAACCTTCCATAACGGCCAAAGATACGATGTCGGTATGTTATGGGCTGATGACAACACCCAGCTCCCGAATAACTACTTTTCGTCACTGGTACAGCTCAAGTCTCTCGAAAAGCGGCTATCGAGAGATACATCATTGAAAGAAACTTATGCTAATACCATCCGTGAAGACTTGGAAAAAGGTTACTTGATTACAGTCCCTGATGCTCACAAAGTAGAGCAACGGTCGGATAGAGAGTGGTACCTACCACACCATCCCGTAATCAATCCGAACAAACCGGGAAAAGTGCGTAGGGTATTAAATGGTGCAGCAAAGTTCCACGGTACTTCTTTGAATAAATCTTTGCTCACTGGCCCCGACCTGCTCCAAAACCTAATCCACGTACTACTTAGGTTCCGTCAACATCAGTTTGCCGTGTCCGCAGATATCGAGGGTATGTTCCTCCAAGTGGGTGTCCCTGATTGGGACCAGCCATCACTGCGTTTTTTGTGGCGGGAGGACCCCACAACAAATGTTGTAGTGTATCAATACACGCGCCATATATTCGGGGCTAAAGACTCGCCCACATGCGCTAACTATGCACTGCAACGCACGGCCCGAGACAATGTTAATCAGTACCCGGAAGCAGCCAAAGCCGTCCTAGAAAACTTCTACATGGACGATTACTTGGATTCGGTGGAGTCACCTGAGAGGGCTCTCAAAATATCGAAGGAGTTGGTACATCTTCTCCATCTAGGTGGGTTTAAGCTTACTAAGTTTTTAAGCAATGTACCAAATCTGGCTGATAGAATTGATGGGTCAACTCAGTCTACCGAACCAAAAGTAATTGCCTCATCTAAGGAGGATTCTTCGCACGTGCTTGGGTTGAAATGGGATCACAACAATGATACTCTAGTTGTGAGTCGGGGTACCTCCAGTACAGTAACTAAGTCTTTAACACAACGCTTGGTATTGAGCCTAGTGTCTAAGGTGTTCGATCCCATCGGCCTAGTGGCACCATTTACTGTTGGCGCCCGATTGTTACTAAAGGACATCTGGCGTGTCAGCGGGCAGCATTGGGATGAAGAATTACCAAAAGACACTGTTGAAAGGTTCCTCGAATGGAGTGTAGAACTACCCAAACTTGCCGCAATCACTATACCAAGGAGCTATTTTTCCGGAAACTTTGAACACCTGGAACTACACATGTTTGGCGATAGTTCACAAGAAGTTTTCAGTGCCGTTGCATTTCTCCGAGCTCGAGTAACTACTTCGAGTGGGCCCCAAACGGAGCTTGCGTTTGTCCTGGGTAAAGCTCGCGTAGCACCTATGAAGGTCATGACTGTTCCAAAGCTGGAATTACAGGCAGCGCTACTGGCCGCTCGATTGAAACAAGATATATGTCGAGCTCTCACAGTAAAAGTCAACAGGGTTTTCATGTGGACCGACAGCACTACTGTCTTGCAATGGCTTAACTCTGCAACCAAGCACCCAATATTTATTGCAAACCGTGTTTGCGAAATCTTAGAACACACTAGCGTTGACGAATGGAACCACGTTGCCTCAAGCGATAATCCAGCCGATGCCGGTACTCGTGGTATGTCCGCTGAGGTTTTGCAATCAAGTAGCTGGGTAAGAGGTCCAGATTTCTTAAGAACCAAGGAATTCCCGTTCGAACCAAGCATCGAAGTAGTTAAAAACATCAAACTTGGTATAGTAACTAAGGAAACTGACGAAACCAATACATCATTGGCCGCATCCGTAACCAAGTCAACTAAGGAACCGCCCCCGCAACTAATTCCCTTCGATAAGTACAGTTCTTATCAGAAGTTGCTACGGATAACAGCGTACGCACTCCGCTTGTTACCTTCTCACGAATGTTACCGTAACGTCGATGGTAGCATCATAGACCCCACGGAGCTTGACGAAGCCGAGCGTCATCTCCAGTATCTTGTGCAAGGGGAGTCATTCAATGCAGAGAGAAAAGATCTTCTCGAAAACAAACCCGTTAAACGGAGTAGCCGTATTGCCCCGTTTTCTCCCTTTATTGGGCCAAATCGTCTAATCCGATCGGCAGGCCGCATCAAGCGGTTGGTCGAAGTTGACTTTGATGTAAAACATCCTATCGTTCTGGACGCACGCCATGCATTTGTAAAGTTGTTCCTCAGGCACACGCACGTCAAACATCATCATCAAGGTATTGATTACCTGCGGGCAAAAGTACAAGAACGTTATACTATCCTTAAATTACGTTCCTCACTACGTTCCATTAAATCTAACTGCCTTACGTGCAGGATGTTCCGCGCTGCCACTATTCAACCCATCATGGCTGATCTCCCAGTAGAAAGACTTGCATACCAGTCTCCTCCCTTCACGAACACCGGGGTCGACTACTTCGGCCCGTTTTACGTTACTGTACGTAGGACTACCGAGAAGAGGTGGGGTTTTCTCTTCACATGCTTAACTACTCGTGCCGTTCATGTCGAAATCGTTCCTTCCATGGACGCCAGTTCGTGTGTAATGGGAGTGGAGCGGTTCGTCTCCCGTCGGGGTACACCAGCCATTATTTGGTCAGACAATGGCACTAACTTTGTTGGCGCGGAAAAAGAACTACGCGAGAACATCGAAAAGTGGAACACCATCAACATCGCTGTAGAACTTGCCCACAAAGGCATCAAGTGGAGGTTCAACCCGCCCAGTGCGCCACACCAAGGTGGCATCTGGGAGAGGCTAGTACGTAGTTTCAAGCGCGTACTTTACACAATCCTTGGAACACGTCGCCTCACGGATGAGGTTTTAAGTACCACTTTTTGTCTGGTCGAACATGCACTTAATTCACGTCCGCTAACGCCCGTAAGCGCCGACCCGTCCGACCTAGGAGCATTAACACCTAATCACTTTCTCCTCGGTAACCAAGCACGTAGTCTCCCGTCCATCATTGGCGTAGATGAGTTTGATCACCGTAAACGTTACGCCCGCGCGCAGTCTTACGCTAACGCTATTTGGTCTCGTTGGATCAAAGAATACGTACCGGCGCTGAACCGACGTTCCAAGTGGCAGACGCCTGCCGAGCATCACCTTAAGACCGGTGATTTGGTTTGGGTAGTTGAAGAGACCAACCCAAGGGGTTACTACCCCACTGCTCGGATCACTGAACTTCGTTACGGTTCCGACAGCGTCGCACGCTCCGCCGTATTGCGCACGTCCTCCGGATCGCTCGTTCGCCCGCTTGTAAAATTAGTACCGATTCTCCCAGCATCTTCTTCTGGGCCGGAGGATGTTAGTAACTAAATAAATCTAAGTGAGAATATTAACCAATCAGAATCGAGTATTTAAATTACGTATAGAATTGCGTCTAATATACACAAAAAGTTCCGGAAAAGTTCGTATAACCTAATTTTAAGTAAATAATACCATGATATGTATCGAATAAGGCGGTTTTCGGCTTAATATTTTTAGGTTCTCTAGACGATTGTTGATCGATTATGTACTGATTCTGACGTCAATGACATCAGACAAAAAACCAGTAAAAGAGCATCAAAAAAACCTTGCCGTCTAAAAACCACTTGTTGCTATGTACGTTGCAATCTTAATACGTTGTCTTGATCTAACGAATGCTAATACGTTCTTGAATACGTTTCGAGTTTGAATACAGCTTTCCGAACTTCTGTTTTTACCAGAGTTTATATTGTCCGAAAACATACCCTCTGTAGGCGTAACAATGAGTTCGAGCCAAATCAAATATTTTTGCCTTTTTAATTCTATAAGTTTTTATTGCATCCAGTTCTCGAGGTAACGCAGTTGTTTCTGGTGTTTCCTTTGCTCATTTGTACTTTTGTCAGTAAAAGAAATTGTTGTCAGCAAGATGGCTTTACGTGGGTTCTGAACGATTAACAAATGACGGAATTAGAATTTAAGGTTTTCTGGTCGCAAATTTTTGATCCAATCTATGCAATTTGAATTTCCGCTTAGTAGATACAGCTTGAGTTCTTGAAGACTTCGCAGTCAAAGGGTCAGTAATTTCAGTTTGCATTGTTCCTAATTGGTTGTCCCTCCTAGAACAAAACCGAAAATCTTTGAAGACGCTGACCAATTTCCAACTGAAAGGTTGTTTTAGCCATGGGCACATGCTGAGGTCTCCACCAACGTATCATATACACCTTTGAGCAAGCGAGTTCTCGTTTGGCTTAGGAATGGTTCCTGCAGAATGCCTACGTCTAAACATTACGTCTTAACTAATTTTGAGACCAAAATTTCCGTTGTCTTATCTCATGTTCTTTGAAATCCCCCTATTGGGTACAAACATGTTTCATACTAGGTACTTTTCTGTCTTTGCGTTCAACAAAAACCACCGACGCATACTTTGTGAATAACTGGTCTTGAAAAGCAGGCAGAATCGGAACTCTCAACGTAATTCTACTCTGTAAAATGTCTCATCACATTTGTGAATCTTCTCTCAAACCATCTTTTGCATGGGCCTACGCGATTTTTACACAAGTTTAAACCAAGTTTTTTTTTAACTTAACATGGCACGCTAAGTTTAAAACGAAAATGAAATTTGGTTTTGCACTGTTGAGAAAAAATTTCTGGAATCACGTAGCAGTAACACTGAAATCAATTCAGGTTAAGCAGAACATCTTTATAACGAAGTTTCCTCGATATCATTTTTATTGAGAACGCGTATATTTAGTCTATACTATTTTCTTTTTTAAAATCTTATGAAACAATTGGAGAAGTTTGATTAATCATTTGTAACAGGGATTGAACAAGGATTCGCTAAAGTGTTTTCTGTAAGGTGTCTTCGACACGATGCCGATCGAAGATCGCGTCCGTATTTCTCAGCTTTCCTGATGAGGAAATGTTTCTAATCATTTTTGTGTTAAAATAAACAATTGCAACAGTTATTCCAGAACAGTGGAATCTTTTTTACGCTAGAGGCTTTGATGATCTAAAGAAGTGAGAAATGTTTTTCATGAAGTGATCAATTGTTAAAAACTGCTTTTGATTTCGTTAATGTATGAAACAAGACACAAGCCTGCCTGTAATTTGTTTTAATTTTACTCAAAGTGCAAAAATTTTCGTTTTGATCGTTAAACGGAACAGTAAGTTTATTTATTTATTTATCAATATTTTTCAATAACTGTTGTTTATTTAGGATTTAAAATTTTTTATGCGGAAAGCACTTGTGCGCGTGGTTGATGTTAAAAAGGGAGTTTTTATGATACATCGCTTTATCAGATATTGGATAACTATCAATAACCACAAGTCATGTTTGTGTCAATTTCCTAAACTGGAAATATCTAGCAACCAGAGCAGAAAAACTGGACATTCTATTCTATTCCATTCCTTGCTTAATTAAATATCCAGTCATAGGAGCAATTCTGTCTATGGATAATTTGGTTATATCCAATCTCAGTACACAGCAAATATTTCAGCCAATCAGATTGCGTCTTTTCCTCAAAACAGAGACTGCAAGTCTGATTTTTCCGCTTTTATCCCTGAAATAAGTTGGCCAATAATTCAATTCCTTAAATACATTCAATTCTTGAGTGAGAAACGGTTTTCTGAACAGAAATTAAACAAAACTTCAAAACTGATAAAAACAAAAATTATCCTTATTTAATCGGTTTCGTTTTTTAACATGATTTATGGACAATTATGTTTCAGTGATATAGATTTGAGTGTGGCCTATTAATTTTCATCAAGTTACGGCAGTAGCGTGCATACGAGCTTTGCTCTGATAAGAGGTGAGAAAAATTTCGTTTTGTGAGACTTTTTGGCGACTTTTTAATTTTGAATAGCTTGCATCTTTAGTGATTGAAAAGCTCTTGGTGCTTTAAGAATATGGTCTTTACCTTTCATTAGTCACTTTTCACTTTTCAAGTGTCCAATTACCCATTCATTACAGGTGAGTTCAAGAGGTCAGGCGGCGTGACGGCGTGATTTTTTGATTGGTTTTAACACCTTTTGATTAGTAATTCAACATTACTGATAAGCACAATTGGTATTGTTCGAGTATTCGCTTCAACTCTCGTCACAAGTTCTCATTGTGAAGTTTAAACAAAAGAAGAGTGAAAATGCAAGTTTCGGCGCGTTTTGTTTAGTTAATAAATGTAAATTACTCTTGATAAATTGTGACTATTGTAGTCATTGTTTTTGGTTTGTCAATTAAAGAGAGAGCAAAAAAGTGTTAAGTATTAGTAGAAGTTGGACGCCATGTAATCGAGAGTCGTGCTGTGAAAACGTTGATTGATCAAACTCGCAGCGATCATTGTTAATTGCGATCATTGATTATAATCAATAGTCCACTAAAATATTAACCACGCGATAATTAAGCTATATGTATATTAACTCCCCAGTGCCAAAAACGAAGCTACGTAATTGTAGTTTACCTGTAATCTACAAATAGTAGACACACAGCACACGAACGCCTGTATATATACCACAGGTATGTATGTGTATATGTTGGATCTATAAAACGAGAGAACCAATTAGAATATACACTGGTTGTCTTTTTACCTGTCCAGATGTCAATTTTAATTGCAATTATCAAAATTCAACTACATTTTTAATTTGTGTACTTTGGTCTGGTGTAGAGCGTAACGCATTGATGTATTGAACAATTGTCTTGTCTTCACGACTATAATATTTGCTGCGTCGCCACCTCGTAGAAAGATTTCTTTTTGTTATAACTAAAACTAGTAAAACTAGTAAAGCGCATCAGAAAGCGTAATGCGTTCTTGTCTTCTTATAGTTTTTTCTTTTTTCTCTTCTTACCTGGTCTATTCTTTTGCTTAAGCGCCCACAAATCATTTTAACAATTGTTTTTTGTCATTATTTATTGTCATTTTTTGTAGAATCACCACCACACAAATACTGCGCGACGAAGCGTAAAACTTTTTTAACAGGCAAATTTTCTGGTTATAATTTATAAAGAAGTTAACTCAACCAAACTTTTAACGATCCTTTCTCATTTTTTCGTATTATTATCGTATCGGCTTTTTAACCATTCTTTGCGCTAATAAAGACTTTCTCAGACTATCTTTAAAAGAAATTTAATTGTCAGTTGAACTCAGTTGTTATTTTCTTCATTTCTGCCGTTGCATTTTAGCAGTTAGAGTTAAGTTATTTTGAGTATATTATCACTATTAGCAGGTTTTTGTTTATTTTTCATCAGAGGCCAGAATTAAACCAGAGGTAAACAAAAAAATTCATTGTTTCGTATTTCAGACTAAACCCTTAAAAATAACTTTCATATTTGGCCGGTTTTTTATTAAATTGTAAACAAGCAATAAAAACACAACGCTATCCTTATACCCTCAATAATCCATATTTTTATCCTCGGGGTAATTGTCTGCTTTATTTTTGTTGCAACTGTTTTGTAATTCTTGGGGAAAATGGAGAGCGTATGGGGGGGGGGGGGGGGGTCGTGCTTATTACCGGCATCCAATTTTCTGGTACCTAAATTGGACAGCACGATGGATTTTTACAGTAACAGAAATATACTCCAAAATTGAATCACGCAATTGTCATTTTTGACAAAAAATCTACCTGAACAAAGATAATGAAAATAAGAAAAATGAAAATGAATAAGGACCAAATTATTATCAAGGCTACAGGAGAAAATTTTCCCATATTTTTGGGAAACCTTTTCCAATTACTGCTGTTGCTTCTTAGCTTATTGAGAGCGTGGCTGTTTTTGTTCGACTTGAAAAATAGTATTGGATTGTTGTGTTGTATTTTGCTCTATTTTATCTCGCTCATTCCTCTCTATCAATTAGCGGTGCAGTAAGTGTTGCCGCTCTTTGAAGTCACAAATTTTAATGTTTCAGTCGAGTGAACACACAACACGTACAGAGAGGATACGCTCCAAGATTTTTCTAGTCCCCCCTCAAAGTGTCAATACAAGGGTTACTGCGTACCCCGCTCTATCCTCAGCAAAACAACAAAGATACAAAATTGAAAAAAACAAAAAACAACAGCAGTATTAGCATCCATTGCTGTACAATAGAGTAGTCGTAGTAAGCAACCTCACAGTATCAACAACGTACAAAACTGGGGAGTAAACATCAGTAAAGAAAGAGGGTTGAAGAAACAAGACTGACTGGGAGAGGGACAGAGAGAGTAGGAGAAGAAATCAACAACTTGCATTGGATTTGTTCCCACCTTTCCCTGATTTTGTTCACGCTTCCTCCCTCGAGACTAATTGGGGAGAAGTGAAATTGGCTTTTCTGTCTGTCAACAACAAACAAGCACAGCGCAACAACAACATCAACAACAACAACAGCAGTAAACAGGAGTAAACATCAGCCTGTCCTATCCCAGGGAGAGAGTGTGCGTGAAAATGTTGCTCCGAGTTGCCACCTTGCTTGGTAAGTACCCACCAATATGTCTGCCTTATTCTTTCAATCGAATCGCCCTTTATTAAAAATGTTGCCACCGGAACCCCTCTCCCAAATGCACAAAAACCCGTTATAATATATGCAGGAATTTCACTATTAGATTAACAGACCATCTCAATGGTATCTGCACCCTTATTTGGGGCAAAATGTCACTATATGCTGATGAGGATTAGGAACAGAATCAAACTTTGGATGTTAATGTCTAATGTCTTTCAGTCTAACATTTTTGGCACCTATGTTTTTTCATGGGAACGTCAGCTCAGCAACTGAGATCAGAGATTTTATTGGCATAAAACATGGTAGCCATGAAAAATCGACATTTTCTACAGGAGGCTGGGGAAATAATTTTTGAAGTGATTAAACTAATTGCAAGATTGTGAGCTCCAATCAAATACAAGTGTAAGTTGAGAAGAAAGTTTGCTCATACAACCCGAGAGTGGCCTTTTCGACTGACTTTGCCACCCAAATATAATGTGGCAACAATCTTGCAATGTTCTCGCAAGATATTGGTAAATTATGGAAAAAGTTGGAAAAATAAATAGCAAAAACACGTTTTATTACATAAAAATTTCTTCAATTTGTGCAACTTTTTTCATCTTAACCCAATACAGTAAACACAGCAAAATCAATTTACAGGCGCGATTTACAGTTCAGCCAAAGCAAAGAATTAACAGAGTTTTAGCCATATCAATAGTTTTTGAAAAAATGTAACTTAAAAATATCAATTATGAATCTAAATAACTCTTAGAATTATTAGTAACATTGATATACTTGGCTTTTTGATGCACTTTATGTTGTTGCAAATTCTTTCGCATTGATGATTAATGTGTTATTGCACGCAAAACGAATCACTGGAGTGATAATAAACATGTTAAAAAATGAAAAAATTGCTAGGAGAGCTGATCTTATTATAAAATTATAATAGATTGATACTTGGGTCGCTTTTTTGTTGGTTTTCCCTATAGAGGAAAATAGTTTCACTTGGTTTCAACATGTCCAATTTTTTAATTGGTCGGGTGACCGTCTCAGTCCAGTATTTATCATGACGAATTTTTTTAAAACTTGGTATGAGTCACCAGTAGAATAAGATAAAAACGTTTTTTAACCTAAAGTTTTTTTTGAATGAGTTTGCGAGTTGGAGACAGATTGTGTTTCTATGGACAATTTTTTTACCAAATTTTTTTTATAGGTTCTCGTTTTTTACATTTTTTGATCTGTTTTAATCAAAATCTTATCTTCAATCTTTTCAATCTTTGCCATGATTGCTTTTTATAGCTGCTATTGCGTTATTCATTGTGGAGCACGCAAACTATGATGAAAACAATGCAAAATCTAGTTCTTGTAAATAGAACTTTATACTCTCAATTTCTTTGCAAAATGCTTGTTGATCAGATTTTCTCCGCACTTGATGAAAGTATGATCAACTCATTTATTTACAGGATTTGCCTATATTTTGATTTGTAATATAAATTCATGGGCAGTTTGTTTGGCTCAATGTTATTTTGTGATACTTTGCGAAAGGTTGGTTTTGGCCATAATTTATTGCTGCCTGATTTTTATCTTTGATCAGAATTCAGCAAAACTAACTCAAATTTACTTCTGGAAGCAGTATGTACTTATTCTACACCCATTACCGCGGCTAATTCTAGAAGCCCTGTTTTTGTTCGCTTAAGACTTTAAATTCCTTACAAACATTTTTCCGCGATAAATGGTTAGAATGTTTTCAGAATTGCTTTAGTCATTTTAAGATTAGTCATTTTTATTTACACGAGATTACTTGAGAAATTCTGAAAATGTTTTGCGTTTGAATGTTGTTAGTTTTTCAGAATTTCTGATCACAAAATTTCATCATCTGTGTAAACCTTAAACATAAATTTTTAATTATTCTAATCACTTGAAGATTTTTATGGAATAATAAAAAGTTTCAGAAAGTCTCTCACCAGTGTCGTTTACCGGTAAAACTTAATCAAAAAACCTGTCAATTTAATCAAGTATTACTTGTAAACTTGGAAATTACCCACCACCTTTTATTCCTCCTACAGTGCAAACACAAAAAGATGAATCTTCATAAATGATGAGAGATTATTGTGAAATGATTTCAGCTGTTTTTTATTCACTCCGTCAACAAAGAAAATAGCTTGAAGTAGGGTGAAAAAACTATCCGTTCACAATTTAGTCATGATTTCTCTTGTTAGTTAAAAGTACTTCAACGAACATCTGTTTTTCCCAAAATAACACCCTCAGTTATTTTCACAAAAGACGGGAAGTATCTTAACTCGTTGTTTATGACCTTTCTAAATAAACATTAATTAAGTTGTTCAAAGGTCGTACATCATTTTATAAATAAAACCTTATAAATTTTTCAACAAACTTTCAGTTCAAAATTGAATTTTTGATTTAAAATTCAATTTTAGATGCATTATTTTCGGTTAATTGTCAAAATTATCAGTTAAAGCCAGTTTAAACTAGTAGGCGCCGCGGTGGCTAGCAAAATATTTGTTGTTTTTGCCGATGCCGGGAAGTTTGATTTTCGTGTTGTTTATTGAGGCTAAGATAAGAAGGATAGCTGTTTCAGCTTGCTTTATTTTCTAGCGTAGTCCTTCCAAAATGTGAGTATAAAAGCTGGCTCGAATTTCTAAGATTGTTTTTTTCTGTAACATTAATTTTAGATAATCCTCTTAAGTAAATATCCCCTTTTTATTTCTGTTGCTTCTTAGCACATACACTTCAGAGCTTTTTCAGACCTCGCAAACACAAAAAGCTCCGTTTTTTGGCTGTTTGTAGCTTAAAAATGTATATATTTATTTTTTATTTATCAGAATTTTCCTCTAATACGTGACAAGCAAAGAACCATTATTAATGTGAAAAATGGCGACTTTTTTCACACTGTTGGCCGCTGCACAAGTACTGCGTGTAGTTCAGCAGAACTAGTGCTAGCAATCGAATCGCACTTTTAAGATTATGAGCGAGATTTTCCGCCGCAAATTTTGGACTGGTTTTTGGTAACGCCTTAACAAAATGAATAAATGATTTACATTGCAAACATAAGCACGAAAACCTCGCTCTCTCTATATCCATATTTCGCTGCTTCTCTTGCAACAATAAGACGACGACGCACACACAGAAATCATTCATGTTTTCCATCCCCACATACAAGCAGAATAACGGCATAAATATTTACGCGTTTCAGGCTCTCTTTTAAAAACACACCACAACCACCAAAACAACACTAACATCAGTGGCAAAATCTTAGCGTGTATTATACAACTCTATTTAGTTTCATTGGAGAAGGAAGGATTGAAAATAATGAAAAAAGCGTTTTTGTGCTTTTTCTCTGAGTAAAGCAACACTGCTATTGTTTATTTCATCTAAGCGTCATTTTTTGTCATCTTAATAGGCCACAATTGCGCTGGGGTGGAAAAAGAGCGCCAGATTTTTCAAATTAAATTATTAAATCCCAATTCGCTGTCTTAAATTAACAATGAAATGCCGTATAACTGCTAAGCTCGTGTCAAGAATTGATTTAAGGAAAAAGCGCTAAAAATTAATTTAGGAGTATCCCGAGCTTTTAAGAGCCGCAAATTGGGATTTTATGAGCGGAGAATTCTGTTGAGCTTTGATCTCATTTTGACATAAGTAAAGGACCACCCTAAATAAATAATTCAGCAATCTTTTCAAATTATGAAACATTTATGAGAACATTTCACACAGGATGAGTAAATTTCACATGCACGTACAGGTAGCTCTGAGCATGTATCACTGACATTGTGGATATTTTTGTACCAGTAAGTCTGAAATATTCACCTCATAAAACTGAAAAAAATGAAGCTTTTAGGATGATAAAAATGCTAAAAATTGCCCAAGAGCTATTAAAATGTCTAGCTGTGCTGGTAAAAATCTCCGCTTAGAATTTAATATCCAACATAAATTTGTAATGAGCAAACTACAGAGTTGCAAGTTCCACACAAAAATTATCACATTGTCGCATTTAAGAAACTAAATGTGATCTCCGAGCAGATGCAAGGCTAAATCAAGGAGAACTTGCAATTCTTTAGGGTGAAAAAACACTTACTCTGTTGAAAGGAGTCTGACTGAATTACATAGGTGCTTTTCCTGTTCATATTGATTAACGGAAGCGTTTACGCCATTTTGATCGGTTTGTAAAATTGCGTTTTTGATCGATAACTCTAAATTTGAAAATGTATTCTGGTCAATTGCTCCTAGTTACGGATTGCGTAGCAGCATTGCAAATAAAGTTGACAGAGATAAATGTCTACGGTGAATGCTAACGTTCTTTGTGGCCTTTGGCAGCAAATTTCTGCGGTAGTTTCAGTTTCACAATTTTTTTAAAAATTTTTAAATTGACAAAACAATTGGTTAGAGAATTCATGGTTGAACTTAGTTCTAAGTTTAGTTGATTCTCAGAAAAATTTATTACGATCAGGTTTGTACCCACAAATGTACACCATGGTACCCACGCAATTGAGTCTTTGCCTTTTGTGTGTTCCCATGAAGCCGCACAATCGGGCCCTCAAAATTTCGTCCTCATCAAGGCACACAATCGGGTTGAAAAAAGAAAAAAGAAAAAAAACGTTCAGCGGTGCTCCCAAATCGTACATTTAAAATTTCGGAGACAATTGAGCTACCAGTATTTTTTATTGCAGTTGAAGTTTGTTTTGCGGGGTTGAAACAGACGTTTATTTATATCTCTGGCAAAAGACTACATTTTACTCAATCTGAAAAATATTTTACTTGGTATTGCTTACTTGGAGTTTTGATGGGGTTTCAGTCAAACAATTTTTGTTTGCTAATTTGTAAAATGACCACCAGTAACGAATAACAAAAATTAATCCGATTATAAAATTTTTTCTTGAATAAAAATCTTAACTTTAAGTGGCGATGTGTAATCGAAAGCAGTATAATTTATCACTGGCAAAATTTTCCCAAGCCTTATAAGTTTTGTATGAGATGAGCTCACTTTCAGAAAAAACCCGCGGGAAAAAACCATTTAATTTTAGATAGGTTTTAAACCCCCACGGAAATAAACCCTCCCGGAAAAAACCCTACTTGTCTTTTAACGAGCTGCGCATTTAGCGCGCCTGGTCATGCCTCATGGGCTATGGCCATGCCTTAGCGGCCCGTGGGACTTGGTATGAAACTATCACAACCGAACAAATTATCACGAATAAAATTCAAATTTAAAAATTTAAAAATATTTCGGCGGCGTTTTGTTTCCTAGACCCGATGATCATGATTTTACACTTCTTCTTTATAAGTGAAATTTTAATTCTGCCACTCGTTCAACGAAAATATCAGTTTTTGAAATATAATCAGGAGAATTGAAAATCACTATCTATTATAACGCCAATTAGTCTACGATTCTGGGAAATTCTAGGGAATAATAATTTTGGAGGATATCTTCATTTTTGATAACAATTTTATAGCTTAATATTTGACATTTCTTCACAAAAAAAAATTTGATATCTCTTCATAAAAAATATTTGATGTTTCATTACTTTTTCATTCTTTAAATTGGACACAAAACTTCCTGAATGATTTTTTCACATAATTTGTTCTATACTTTGAGCGATTGGGCTAGTAAAACAGTCGGCCTGCAGATGATTTTGTTTCAATTTCAATCTAGAACATATTCGTTTTTGAATGTCATGAGAAGGCTTTTGCGAATTTTTAATAAAAAGCGTCTGAGGTAGTTTAATTCTAGGTATTATGAGAAATGGGGTATCATTTCAACCTAAATTTGACTCTCGTAAACCTCAGCTGAACCTTATGGAGACAGTGAATCAGCTGTTTCTGTTGTGTTAACGCAGTTTTTGCTTGTTTTTAAGTTTGCTCAGCAAATGCTAGTTACTTAAAACATAAGAACATGAAGTGCTATTTTTTGGTAAATAATTTTTTTCGAGAATTCGAGACTTTTAAAAATATAATAGCTATACAGATTAACTGCATAAAACATTGCTAATGTTTCTGATTACAAAAGCTCGTCATTAATTTAAAAACTATTTTATCACTGACACCATTTTCAAGACGTTTTCAACATCATTCAATAATTGTGTTGCTTCAGTTTTCCTTGTGTGTCTGACCGGAACAGTGAAATGCCAGAAGGAAATCCCAGTGTTTACAACACAGCCAGTGAACCAGACAAAAGAGCTGCGTGAATCTGCCATCTTCCAATGCAGAGTCCAGAAGCCACAAAACTCCCTTCTCAAAGCAACAATCACCTGGTTCAAAAACGAGAAGAAAGGTTTGTAATCCTACAGGTTTTCACAGAAGTTAATCTTCACAAAATATTTGATATTTCTTCACTAAAAATATTTGATATTTCATCACAAAAAGTATTTGATTTTTCATCGCCAAATTCATCTTCACACTGAATTTGTGAAATGATAAATCATCCATGTAGTCAATGTGTCAATCAGATCAAATGCCCCTGTTTTGTTTTGATCAGCACTTTTTCTGGGACACCTGTACCTTGTCTGATCTTAGATAGCAGTTCAAAGATTCGAAGCATCTTAGGTTCTTCTGAACTTTTTTGCTCATAGAAATTTGAGCAATACTTGAAAGAGCCATAAATTAGTCTGTGCCCAACCGTGTTTAATGTTTTAGGAACTTGAGAAACCATATCTAGAACCAGATGGAGCTACACTCATAGTCATTGTACTAGACATTTATGGAATCTAGTGAGAAATCTAGGGATTAATCATCACGTTCCCGTTATTGGTGTCAATTAGAAAACTTTTCAAGTTTTTTCCAACCGACACGAAACCAGCAAATATGTAGCCTTTTTGAAGTGGTTGGTGGACATTTAAAAAGCTTTTCTAAAAGTAATTTTGCTTCAGTTATAAGTGCCATTTAGTCATGGCGTGACAGATAGCAGTGTTGAACATTGTGCGTATGTGTGTGTTGTGTTGAGTGAATGAACGTTAGAATACATCAGAACAAAACTAAGCAGATAGCAATTTATGATTTGAATTGTTTCTTCATCGAACGTACAATTACTGCGTCTGACAATTTGTCATTTTTGTGGTTGTTAAAAAAACTTTCGAGTTGTTATATGGCCAAAAAGCGACTTAATTGCTGTGTCAAGTTTCTCGAGAGATACCACGTTTATAACGCAGCACTAACATCCAATGTTGTGCTCTTTGTTAATCACAAAACACACAAAATCAACATTTTATGGCAGCTTTTTTCTCTCTTTATTCTAATCAAATTCTAGTTTAACTTTTTCTTTGTTCACATCTATTACTTTTTTGTTCATCTAAAACCAATATCGTTTAAAAAGGAAACCGCTCAATTACCATACAGCTCCATTAGCCGAATTTTTTTCAAAACATTTTAATGCCTAACCAAGTTAGCATCGATTGTTTTTGCTATCACAATAAATAAACTGTTTTTTTAAAGTTCATTTTTTGCAATGGTTAAAATCCTTGGCAATAGTTGAAAGATGTTTCGGCAATGTGACACGTTATGCTGAGTGGATGTTGGTAGACGAAGAATATAAAGAAAAGTCGTAGATATTTATTAGCTGAAGTTTGAGCTAATTGAATGGCTGAAAAACACTTGTTTCGACTGCAGCTGGTACGAAAAATAAAACACAATAAGCGCGACTTGTATTCAACTGAAAGAAACAGAATACAAAAGAGTTCTTGTGAAGGCTCTACTTTTCTCAATTACTAAATTGAATGGACTACAAGCAACGCTTCAAGTCATCTCTAATTTATTTTTGTCAATTATTTTACAACTTCAAATGCCAATTTGGCCAAATTGGTCCGAAGAGAGCCACCACCGCTGCTTACACACACGTACGGCGCAAAACTATTCGTGTTACCAATTGAAACATCTTCACTATATTTGCTCTAGTTGGCATGTTGTGGCTGTTAAAGCATGTAACGCTCCATAACTGTTCAAGTTAATGTTCTGAAGAAAAAAAAACAATAGTGAACAGGTAGAAAAAAAGGAGTATGAACTGAAAAATAAAACATTTTTACTCGACGTTGCAGAGCGTGCATTTAAAATGAAGCGATAGGACTATGAAATAAAAGAAACTGTTCAGCTTACAAAAATTTTTCAACTATGACTAGGATTAATACCTTGTAAATGTAACTATTAAACTTATAGCTATGACGCTCAGACGTGCAACCCAAAAATTTAAGCCAGCTGTTGAAAACTTTGTAATAAACTAAGAAGATTGATACGGAAAAAAACAGATTTACAAGTTTGTTCTGTGCAAAGGTCATCCTCAGAAAAATAGCTTTGTAATTTATTTAAGAACCCCGTTTTTTGCCGTACTGCTCCGAAAAATCACTTTAATGAAAATTTTGTTTTACATAGAAGAAAATTGTTGGCAAAATTGCTTGACAAAATTGCCTAAGTATGCAGTGCTCGCGTTTCTGTAGATGAATCGTTTAAAAGTTTTGTTTCAGCGGTTGTTTGGTATTTTTGATTATCGATAATTTTTCCATTTCTGACAATTTGTTGCTTCAGAGTTCGAATCAGCAAAATTAATTCAGAATTCTTGATTATATTTTACTCCGTTTTTGGATAAAATGATTTGATATTTAAAATTGTTGGCAAAATAACTTGTCAAAATTGCGCTTGTTTCTGTACGGTGCTATACG
>NC_134474.1:55343946-55375915 GCF_964194025.1 Convolutriloba macropyga | reverse complement strand
ATTTCGAAACTAAATGCTCACTTTGTTCTTCGAGTGCATCAATTGGAACTGTTCATAAAACTGAAATCTCAAAAGACTTTAAGGTCTTTATAACTGCTATTTAGCAGTAACAAAATTTGAAAAAAATAAGTTCTCTCTTATAATGCTTTCGCGAAGCTTTGGTTTTTGCTTTTTTGTTTATGATTTCAAAATAAAGTTGCCTGATTTTTAAAACTCTTTAAACAAATTCTTTATTTTTTTCTGCACAAACTACTGGTTATGTTTGATTACGCGAGCACAAATATTGCATTTCCATCCAACTTTTTTATAAATTTTATATGGAAAGTAGCAGTTTGAGATTTTTTATATTTGTTTGTAATAATCTTTTTGCAATTCCTTCTATTATGTCCTTCTATTACAATTCCTTCTATTGCTTTATCTAAATATTAATTTAAAGCAATTTTCATGTTTACAATTTTACAATTAATGCAAAAAAAATATTCTGTTTGCAGTTATGGGAGAAATTTACGCTTGCCCATTTTTTGCGTTTAATTTTGTAACCATCAGAATACAACTGCTGATTTTTTAAATAAAACAAATGATTTTGTTACACTGATCTGTTACTACTTGATAAAATAGATTCACTTGGATCTTCATTCGCGTCGCTCCTCGAATTAGACAAAGCAATTAAAATAACTTTTGACTTATTTATCGGATTTATTCTGGTTTTAGGCATAGACTTTCAAAAAAAAGATTGAACTCAACTTTGTTTGCTGTTAATCTATTACGCTTGGATATTTGGCATAAGCAAAACAATTTTGTCAAAAAATAACCACAGCATTGGAACATCGAGAACTGAACAAACTTAGCAGCGTGTATTGTGCTGATAAGCAAAAAAATTTAGATACAAAAACGTAAACAAACAGATAAATAAAACTAGGCCTTTTTTGAGTCCACTAGTGCAAATCACTATCATTATATATATATATATATATATATATATATATATATATATGAAATAAATTAAAAATTATAGAGTTTTAGCAAAAAATTTCAAAATTCTCAGTTATTGCAACTTGTTACATCGGCAATCTTCACAGAATACTTGCAACAACTGCGCAAAATAGTTGTCATAAGCACGTAATCCTGATTTAAAAAAAAACAAAAATCTATGAGGGAAAATGGATACCAAACATTTTTTATGGGAAATTAAAGCAACGAAATTTAATTTTGAAAAAAAATTAACTGTTGTTAAATATTTCGAAAAAAAATTAACTAATTTTTGTCGTTTAAAGTCTTTTTATTAAAAAGTTATATCGGCAAAAGATTATTTATTCATCAAACGCACTTCTTAAGCTCGGAAATGCGTTACAAAAATTTCCCCCAATTTTACCATTCTCTGTAACGATTAAGCAACAGCAGGAAAAAATTTTTAATAATTTTTTGGTAAATTTGCAATGTCTAACACTCAATGGTAGAATATAATTGTATTTGTTATGATTCATGGCCACAAATATTCGCTACTGCCTGAATCATATTTGGTATGGTTTCGCATTTCAGCACTACATCTTTTCTGTCCTCATGCTTGGAAACAATTTGGTTAATGTTTAAGCGTTCTCAAAAATTATCACTTTTGCTGATTGAAACCAGTAAATTAATTCAAGTGACCTAATGCATTCTTATTATATAATGCAAAGCGCCATCGCTTCGATCCACTTTAGTGGGGGAGGTACAATATGCTCAACTGGTTTTTTTCGCATAGTCAGTTCTCGCCCATCAATATTTTCATCGTACAGAGTTTCGAGTAGTATCATTGGAAAGTTTGTCAAGTGTCCATACGGACGAAGAAGCTTTTAAGTTTTAAGAAAGTAAGGCTCACTTCAGTTGTTTTGTTCACCCTTTTCGTACTTTTTGGTAAAAATTTGCAAGACATATGATAAAATCAATAACAATAGTCTCATTGGTTTTACGTTTAATGATAAAAAAGAGTTGCTGAAATGTTTGAACCAACTCTTTTTGGCAAAAATTTGAGCTAAATTTTTGTAAATTCAGCATTTTTTTCCTTTTTCATGACAAATGGGACCAATGGTTCTATAGCTCACTTTGTCCAAAATGACCAGTAGTGTAAACTTAATAACTTACCCGATCTTAGTTCTCTCAGATGGAGGATATGATTACATACGGCTCCTGAGAAAGCGTCCTGGAACTAACATTTTGGCAACCAGTTGCATCAAATATTTATTTTAGATATATTATAATTTTCGGTTGACAAATTGTTTTTATGCAAAACTTTAGAACACCCGCATTTGTTCAACAGCCGCAAAGCGATAGCAGGGGCCTTTTCATTGATTTTTGTAAGGCAAAAGGATTCGGATTGTGTTTTTGCTCAGACACAAGTTTTTCAGATTCTTTCGTCCCAGTTGCAGACAAATCTTTTGTCACTTAGATGAGTAACAAATGAGAGATCCCATTTATCTTGAAAAGATGACCATTCAATAAATAATTCGTTTCTGGGTGTTGTGTTTTCTGAGCGTGTTGTTTTTACGGCTCCTCAGAGTCTTTTTATGAATATTTTATGACCACCTCAGTTTTGCCAGCAATTCTAGTCCGATGACTCCGTCCATTTAATCAACGAACTCACTCACTGTCAAAAGGGCCAATATAGAAACTATATAATTCTTTCAGTTGATACTAATTAGTTTTGCGCTAACAAACTGGTTAATTATCCGATGATCATCATTTCTTGAGACATTCGTTTGTTTTTCAAACTGGCTACATCGGTGCGATGTAGCCAGTTTGAAAAATTAATGTTGTTTCAAAAAAAAAGCAGCAGTAGCAAAACTATTTTTGACCTAATTGCGTCTTTTTACATTTCAAAAAATATTTGGATTCTATTTGGCCGCTGTTCATTTTTTGAGAAAAAAATTTGTCGTGTTTGTTTTTTACGTTATTTACAGACCAGAATATTTTCAAATCAAACTCAATCATTGATAAACCGAATTTAAATGGCATTGAACATACATTATAATTTCAGCGGTAAGCTCATGGTTTCTTGGCATCAACACTAAGTTTGCGTAAAGTTTTTTGTGAAAGTTTAACTTAAACCTGTTTTTGTTAACTTGTGGTATTTAGACAATTTTTGAGTAGTTACATGTCTGAATGCCTTCCTATGTAGCAAAAACCTAACCAATTTATTAATTTGTTGTTAAAAACTAACGTGATGACACATGATTTTTCAACAGTTTTCCAAAATTTCGCGGTTTTTGCGATTTTTGTCACCTTTTATCGTAGACTCATCAAAAAGAGAGGCTACAAGTGACATAAATTGTGGTCTTCATTGCTATTTTATCATTTGAATAACAGATTTTTGGCTTTGTTGCAACGAGTTTCACTAATTTTTTTTCAATTTCGGACAAAATTTTCCTTTTTTGCTGACTTGTGTTATTATCACAAAACTGACATGTAGCATATCACAATAACGGCGCTCAAGGAAAGGGCAGTTAATTATACTTTCAGTCTTTATTGACGTTTTTGTGATTTTAAAGCATTCGATACTGTTTCCTAACAAAAATTTTATTGACTTTTTGATTTTTGCCTGTATTTGTTATTCGTGTAGTTGTATAATATTCTGGATCATGGTAAGTCTCAATATCTTCCTATGGAAATATAATCCAAACAATTAAAAACTTTTGCTGATAAATAATGTTATTCATGGCTTTGAAAAAGCTGTTTTCAAAAAGTACAAACGCATTTTTAACCTTCCTTTTTGTCTACATGTTAATAGTACTCAAAGAAAAGACAGGTCCTATTTGTCCTCTGGTGAGACGCAGGTAAAAATGCTTTGTTCAGTTTTTATCTATTACCATTTTGTCTTTTTTAAAAAGTTTTAATTAAAAAGATAATTAGACATTGACTTTTGGTTGTAATTAATGCTTATTGTTTTTTGTTCGCTTTACTTTTTTTGTCTTTTTTTGGGATTCTAAACGGCAGGTATCATATGGTCTTCTAAAGAAGTAATTTTTACTTGCGGCTTGAGTTTAAAAAAGGGTTTAATAACTATTTATGCGTGTAAAACTCTACCTCATTTAGTAGACAATTAAATTAAAAATGTGTTTGAGCCGGGTTGGAACATATTGGGCAAACGAGCATCACAGAGCCTGCTTGTTTTTAGAATAGTTTAGGCTTTAAATATTTTTTAACCGTTCCCTTACATTTCATTCGAGTTCGTTTTAACTCTTCCTATTCCAATGCCTTCGACCAGCTCAACGCTACTTTTTTCTTAAATGTTTGAGACCAATTGTGATTCCACTGAAAACACATGTTCCGTCTAATGATTTAGAGAAAATTAGCTCTTTTAATCTCAACAGAAACAATTTTTGTACACGTTCTTGCGCATAGTTGCAGAAAGGGGGTTTTCCACTCTTTTTTTAATGAAATCTAGCAAATAAAAATCAAATTATTGGGAGAAAAATCCTTGACATGCTAATTTTCGAAATTTTTGTCTATCAACTGAAAAATTTGTCACCTTTTTCTAAATATTCTAAAATGAATATTTCTAAATGAATGTTTTAGAAAATTTAAGTAATATTTCACTCTTCTTCTTTTCAGTATATTGAGTGCTCTGGCCCTTAATTTTGCATTTGGTTCTGATTTTCATTGATAGTTTTGACTTAGTCTTAAATTTTGCAAAAGAAAATTTATTTATGCGTGTTCATAGGGCAAATTCGTTAACTGTTCTCGTCTCAATTTAATTTTTTGTTCTCAATTTTCAAAAATTAGGATTGATTCGTTAGCTCTATGACAAAAACGCTAATCTTTTTTCCAGAACATCTCTAACAGTCATTTTAAAGGTTCAAAACATCAAATTGACAATTATGTATTTGAGGAGCCAATCAATTAGGTCAACAGACCTGTCGAAATGATGTCTCCTTGTTGCCAATCAGTTGGCAACGGTTCAACGATTCATAAAAAGTTTTGTTTGATTTTGATGCGAACAACGACGGACACTAGTTGCATCTACCCACAACTAATTAATTGAAACGAAACGTTGATAACTCAATTTTTTGATAACGAGGTTTTACAAAAACGTGTAACAAAATATTTACATCCTTTTTGAAGATTGATTAATTGTTGAGCTTCTAATCAATTTGAAGAACAGAAGACTGACACACAATTACTTCAACGATATCCTTGTAGAAACAGGGAATCTGCTAAACTCCGGTCCGCTAATGAATGTTGCAGAAGTGGCCAACAGTGGAAAGCTACTGACACCGAATCAATTCATCATACATAGATTATACAACTCAATGCCCCCTAGGAACTTCAGTTGAACAATGCCTGTAACGTTGAAGTCCTGGAAAAACTTACAAAAAATTATGAACCAATTTTGAAGGCATCTGATAAAAAAGTAGTCGTAGATTTTGACAAAAGAGAACAAAGTTGTTCAAACAGAATGTACCAGCTCTCAAAAATGACATTGTTTGGACACTCGAGGACTTAATTCCACATGGAAAATGGCCGTTAGAACGGATGGTTGCAAATTATTCTGGAAAAAAGAAACATTACGTTGTCTCATGGTTAAAACCGCTTACTGAACGTACACCCGCCAGGTAACAATAATGAGAAAACAAGCACGTAGGTTGCGAGCGTTGTTGGCTCGTTAAGAGAAATTGAAAATCAAACAAGAGAACATTACCGAAGCTTAAGCTCGGTTCATGTACTTTTGCCCCCGCCTATTTTTGCTTCCTCTCTGTTCATATGTGGAGTGCAGTTTATTTTGGGCAATTGGGACCAGATGAAGTGCCTAATATCCGGTGAGATTGTTCCTAATGCCGCCCCTCACCCCAAACTCCCCCAAAAAGGCTTCTCGGGGTGGTTTGCTATGAAAGCAGCCCAGACTGTCCCCCAAGATCTCAGGGTGGGTTTGCCTGTAAACACAATCGTCTTAAATTGCTTGTCAAGAAGCAAAAACAACATACACCAGCTATGTAAAAATCCCCCTACTGAGTTGCACAGATTTTTAAAAGCACTTTCGGGTTTTTTCCTAGAGTAATCGCCCTCCCCAGTGAAAATTGAAATGCCACATTAAAAGAAGGGAGCAAAAGAAACCTTTCGGTGCGGCCAGTGTCTTGCGAATTGCAACAGAAATTGCACACAATAATTCAAGAGCAATAATTGGCTTCACGTCACTTGTACTGATTTGTCAAAAAAAACATTAAGTTCCTAGGCAAAATTAAAGGTTCACTGTAAACACTGCCAAAGCGAAGTAATGAAAAAGCAAAGCAAAAATAATTTTTACAGAAAAAATCAGAACGTCAAAAACGACTTAAAATCCCAAAAAAATTTGTTGAGAAAGGAGATTTCCCAGAATATGAAAGATCTGAACAATAAACCGCAACCTAGAACAAAGATTCAACAGGCAACTAACTCAACTTCAGATAGTAACAAAGATGACAACTCTAAACCAATGCAAGAGAAATATAAACTAACTGTATTTGAATTGTTTGAAAATCAGGCTGCTAATGAGAGCCCATTTACTAATTTTCTTGACAGATACCGAACTGAGAAACTCAGGATTGAAAAAAGTGCCGATTCATTGGGAATAATTATTGCAAAACAAAACACTTTTCGTCTAGGCAAACACAGCAGCAATAATCCAAAGGAACAGCCACTGTTTATCAAAAATTCAAACCACTAGAACTATCGAGTTTTTGATGTCAAACAAAAAATTGAAAAACAAATATATTGGTTAAAAATTTTTTGTGCAAAGAATACTGGTTAAAAAGCAAAACATCGGCTTCATTGTCGCCACAAAATTTCTGATGAACTTAAAAATCAATTGATCAGAAGTTTTAAAAAGTAGAGAAGAAAAATTGTGTTATAAACAGCAAACCATTGAATTGGCGCTGGAATAGACACTGTCTGCTCAACATTTCAGAGTCAACCAATTAGAACATCTTGACTAGAACCATGTAATGTGACAAGAATTAAAACAGTAAAATGCAGATAATTTATGAGGATACAGAGACGAATGAAATTAGATATTTTACTAAAGGAAATTGACCCAAACATCAATTGTTTAACTGAAACCCGGTTTGATTCAATTGTTAACAACTGCGAGATCTTTCTTAATAGCAACTAACAATTGGAAACTGATGGACTGAAAAACGAAAAGACTGATAGACAAATCAGCACGCATGGTGGTTTTTTGATAGCTCAAAAATCTAACCTTGTACTCGAAGAAGTAAAAACATTCGATACTATCCAGAATTTTGTTTCAACACGCACTTTCGTTTTCAGAAACATCTTTTTCACATTTATTACAATATATAATCCTCCAGTGACCAGTAGCTGCAAAATTGAATGTAGTAAACATTGTGAAGCAATCGACACTCTGGTTGAAAGAATTGACCAATATGTGGCAGGAAAAGAGAACTGTCTAATTTTAAATTGTGACATTAATTTCTGCGATACAGTTTGGGATCAGTTGACAAGCAGTGACCTCAGTTTGAAACTAGTGCTCCAGAATTTTACTCAAATTTTTTTTGAATGTCAGTACTAAGAACAAGCTCATCGCTGGCTATCTTGTTTTCAAATGACTTGAGTATATGCTCTGTTTTTTAAAAAGAAGAAAGACTCTCCGATCATAAATTACTCATTGCTGGAATTATGGTATAGTTTAATGAGAATGAAGCCTTATATGTCTTTAGAAGTTTAAATCTAAAAAATTCTAATTGTATTTTCAAGGTTTATCATTCCTATCCTGTGAATTGAAATTCTAGTGCAAAAGAAGCAACGGAAAAATTTTACACTAGTATTTTATCGGCAAGTAAGTCTACAATAGCGTTGAATTCTTATCGTAGACGTCTGGCATCTATTTATATGTCTTTTTTGTCCATTCACTTAGAAAACAAACATTTGTCCGCCAGGCGACAAAACAACGCGTCCAAAGTTAACATTTTAACAAATCAACTCAATAGATCTCTTGATATAGATAGACAATATTCGTTGCAGGTTCAAAAAGTTGGAATCCAAATGAAGCTTACGAAAAACTCAGAAGTATTTCACAAGAAAACACATTCCCAGCAAAGATGATGTATAATGGAAGAAAAACTCAATGGACTTCAAAATATATGAGAAGCTTTCAACGATCTTTTTGCATCCGTTTTTAGTCGGGAAGAATCGACACTAGAAGTACCAAAAAAATTGAATAATTTAATTTGCTTGGATGATATCACCTTTTCTATGAAGGAAGTTTTGGATGTATTCTCTAAAATCAAATTGGATTCAAATTCGGTTGAAAAGATGTTATCAAGTTTCCTCAAAACAGCAGCACCCTTCCTGATGAAACATATTTTATTCATTTTCAGTTGTTCGGTTAACAAAAACCAGTTCCCAGATACATAAAAAAATTCATGTAAGATTTCAGTTCGAGAGTGGTGGCAAACTTGATATCAAAAACTTCCGACCTATTGGGATGCTTACGTTTTGTCATTAGTGTTTGACAGACTGTTGTATAAACATTTTGAAAAACTGATTCAAAACCAGCTCTGCAACAAACAGCATGGTTTTCGCATTTGGTCGATCAAACAGAACTCAGCTTTTCGTTCATTGCGACAAATGCTATTCTGAGCTAGTGGCCAGAAAAAAACAATATCTGTTTTCCTCGATATAGCAAAAAACGATCGACACTGTTACTTTCAGAAATATCATCCACTAACTGTCTCAATTTGGTTTCCATGAACAGTTCCTTCTGTTCTTCAAATCGTATCTTTTAGGCAGGCAGCAACAAGTAGTTATTTCAAACTTTTTTTCGATTTATGTCACGTAACCAGTGGAGGACCACAAGGGTAAATTTTTGCGCTGACCAAGTTTTGTCTTTTCAAACAAGCGAACATCAGATAAAACGGGTCAATTCCATAAGAGATCTTAGCGTAAATTTCTCTCAAAACTTTTCTTGAGACTTCAACTTTGACGTTATTTTAAAGAAAAGTCTCCAGAAGCTTGCTCTTTTTTGTCGAGTTTTACCAGCTGAAACAAAATGAATGTTAATTGTGTCCTGGTAAAAAGTTATGTACTTTCAGTTCTCTACTATGCATCAGATATTTGGTTCCTCAGTAAAATTAGACTACAGCGTATGGAGAAAGTTCAAAGAGTATGTGTTAAGTGGATCTGTAAAAAATGGAATCTCTCCGATTCAGACTATGTCTTAAGTCTGATTGACCAAGGTCTTTTGGCCATTGGGTACAAGCTGGCCCTCTCAGATCTCCTTTAATTGAACAAAATATTTGTTGGACAGACGATTCTGAATCCACTTGATTTATGGGATATCAAATCACACGACTGCAACGCGAGGTCCAGTGGCATAGTCTTGATTTGTGATAGAAAAAAAAAGAAGCGTTGCGAAGAAAATTTTTTGTTCGTGTAGCTAAGTATAACAATGCGCTTTAATTCACCCACAACCTTTTCTGGTATACGCCTCAGATGAATCCCAAAACGATCCAAAGAGAAATGACAAATTTCTTTGAGCCGGAAGCAATATCTAAATTCATATACTACTAGGATCCATTAGTAAACCTTAATTGAACCTCCGTTAAGTGGGGCAAACCCAAGATAGTGGAAACCATTTTTGGTTTGAATTCATTTTTATTATTATTATTATAACCGCTCTCGCGCGCAATTTGTCTGATTAAACCTTTTTGTGTTTCTCTTCTTCTCTCAACGACCATCTAGGCATTGCGGGCTACTTTTTGTTCTACTTCCTATTTGTTGTTTTGCCCTCTTTATAATCTAGGAAAATGGTGCCCATGTTTCCCAACAACAGCTCTCGAAGTCAAAAAATCAGGATTAACTTTTTTCCGACAACTACAGAAACAAGTTGCGTTTTCCCACAATTAATTAGTTGAAGCGAAACGTTGAAATTTCAACCCTGTTTCATAGCAATCTCTCTAGATCGATATGTAAACTATTAATTACACTCCTGACTGCCAGGTTTTAATAAATTTAGCTTTCTCCTTGAAAAATTGAAGTTGGTGGATTTCATAGTTTAGTCCGGAACTTTATGGGATTTTTATATCGTTTTCTGTATTTCTTTGAAAAAACCTGTGACATCAAAAATTGATTATAAACAAATATTTGGCTGAAAGTGGCTAATCGAGAAAACAATTAAAATTACTCTAAATTGTTATAAAATTTAAAACTTAATTAGCTGCTGCGAATTCGTTGAAGTTTAGTCAGAACCATTGACACACAGTTCTAGGGCCGTGTAGTTGTCACAATAGAACATCGGGTCCACGGAAGCGTAGTGAGATCCAATGTTACTCTCGCGCTCAACTACTGTTGGGTTCTGCTGCTGCTGCGGTTGCTGGGGACTGGGTTCAGGGTTCTCTTCAGCTCGAAGACAGTACCTGCAGTTCTCGTCTACAAACGAGGGTGAATTGGTCGACGATCGCGACGAGGAACTGCCCGGGACTGTCTTTGGGAACCCGTGACTTGGTCGGGCCGGAAGTTGCATCATTCGGGAACTCTTCGCGGTTCCTCCGATGTTTGGCAACGCAACTGACATGGTCGCAGCTTGCCCTGTAGTCGAAGTAGTGCAGTTTGTTCTAATCATGTTTAGAAACGGGTTGCTATCTCCGAACTCGCAGGGCGCGTGAACAGAACTGATCAGGGTGCAAGTTTGAGTCTGCAAGGGTATGATCAACTGGGGTTCGCGAGCAGCTGCGTTTTCGTAAATGGAGTTTGAGCTTGGGGGTTGTGGGAAGGTGATGGCTGGGCTGGTTTGGTGGGAAGTTTGGCTTATGGTGGATGTTGGTCGAAGTGAGACAAATTGTTTGTTGTGTTTGGCTGATTTGACAGTAGCGGAGCTGTAGTGGTGTACAAAGCTCACTGTCTCTTTGTGTTTATCGTCTGCAACACAAACAAAATTCATGACAATATTTGAAAATAGTTATTATGGTAAAGGTGATGCACATTTTGTCAAATTTTATCAAATTTTTCTTCCGCAGTTAGACAGCATTTTACAATCAGAGAAAAACAATGATTTTTTAATGAAAAAATGTACAAAACCATGAATATTTTTCCTTTATCAATTATGAGGTAATTCAAAAATTTGAACATTTTTATTAACTTCATCAAATACAATGACGTCTAAGAACTGCAGTCAAAATTTAAATTGTAGAATTTAATCAACTCATCGAAAATATCACTTTCCTTTTACATTATAGAAATTAATCCTTGAACCAGGTGTAAACTTTCCTGATCCAAAGAAGCATAGTCAATGAAAACGCATGTTAAACATACCTTTATTGTTGTTTCGTTGAGAAGTAGCGGCAGCGGGACACTTAAGTAGCTGTGGGTGGTGTGAGTGAGAGTGGGCGTGGTGGGGGTGGTGGGGAGGGTGGAACTCTGCGAGGTGGTGGTGGTGGTCGAAGGGGGTGGAGATGAACATTTCACTATCCACTGTTATGTTGGACATGTTTGAGTCTTGGTACACTTGTTTCAGCAGATTGCGACGGAAAGTCATTGCTAAAAACATCATAATTAGGTTAGTTAATGTTTATGACACAAACTATTAATGTTGACGAATGTTACTGCAAAACATGCATGCATTTCACGTAATTTTGAATAATTAGAACTACGGTATTTTTTAAAAAGAGAAATTTTAGCAATTAACAATTTGACTTTTTTCCGTCAGTAACTCATTCAAAGTCAATCAGTGTTCAAAATGATGATCGCATCTTTATCAAAAAAGTTTTGTAACGCTGCAACTTTGTTAACCATGCTATACCCTTAGTTGTGACAAAGGTATCTTCAGCTGGAAATCTTGTGTACTCTTGGATTATTCATTTTTTCTTAAGTTTCTGGAAAGTATCAAGAAATATTTCTAGACTGTTGATTTAGAGATGGTTGATTTTGAGATTGTTGATTAGAACTCACGTGGTGCTTTTCGGTGTGAGAAGAACCATCTCTTCATGATCAGGAATGCGAGTAGGATGAGGAGAACCCACACAAGAGCACCCACAACTGCCAGGATCCAAGTGTAGCTATCACTCCACATGAAACCATTCGGAGGGGTACCTGAAGAGAATACGGTAAAAAAAAATAAAATAAATGTGACGATTAATTTTTAATAGGGATCTAATAGCTTTGAATCAGCTGTTAAACAGATTTTTATAATAACAATGTGATGGAAATCAAACAACCAAATTGTAAGGTAGTACTGATATTAAACCTTAGATGAAGATGCGTGACTTAAATACTGAAATTAGAAAGTATGCATGTAAAAGTTGGGTTATAATTATAATTTTTCCTGTTCGAAATTTTTTAAAGGCAAAAACTTTTAAAAAGTTCTTTTAAAACATCTTCATGCTCTACATGCATATGAGGCATGTTATGTTCTTCACCTGTTCTCTAGTCGAACTCCGACGGCTATCTTGTAAGACTCCTATTGTTGTTGATTCTAGAATTGTTCAAATTTAGAAAAAAAAACAGAAATATTTTCCGGTCTCAATTTTACTGTCTCAATTTGGTTTCCATGAACAGTTCCTTCTGTTCTTCAAATCGTATCTTTTAGGCAGGCAGCAACAAGTAGTTATTTCAAACTTTTTTTCGATTTATGTCACGTAACCAGTGGAGGACCACAAGGGTAAGTTTTTGCGCTGACCAAGTTTTGTCTTTTCAAACAAGCGAACATCAGATTAAACGGGTCAATTCCATAAGAGATCTTAGCGTAAATTTCTCTCAAAACTTTTCTTGAGACTTCAACTTTGACGTTATTTTAAAGAAAAGTCTCCAGAAGCTTGCTCTTTTTTGACGAGTTTTACCTGCTGAAACAAAATGAATGTTAATTGTGTTCTGGTAAAAAGTTATGTACTTTCAGTTCTCTACTATGCATCAGATATTTGGTTCCTCAGTAAAATTAGACTACAGCGTATGGAGAAAGTTCAAAGAGTGTGTGTTAAGTGGATCTGTAAAAAAGGGAATCTCTCCGATTCAGACTATGTCTTAAGTCTGATTGACCAAGGTCTTTTGGCCATTGGGTACAAGCTGGCCCTCTCAGATCTCCTTTAATTGAACAAAATATTTGTTGGACAGACGATTCTGAATCCACTTGATTTATGGGATATCAAATCACACGACTGCAATGCAAGGTCCAGTGGCATAGTCTTGATTTATGATAGAAAAAAAAGAAGCGTTGCGAAGAAAATTTTTTGTTCGTGTAGCTAAGTATAACAATGCGCTTTAATTCACCCACAACCTTTTCTGGTATACGCCTCAGATGAATCCCAAAACATTCCAAAGAGAAATGACAAATTTCTTTGAGCCGGAAGCAATATCTGAATTCAGATACTACTAGGATCCATTAGTAAACCTTAATTGAACCTCCGTTAAGTGGGGCAAACCCAAGATAGTGGAAACCATTTTTGGTTTGAATTCATTTTTATTATTATTATTATAACCGCTCTCGCGCGCAATTTGTCTGATTAAACCTTTTTGTGTTTCTCTTCTTCTCTCAACGACCATCTAGGCATTGCGGGCTACTTTTTGTTCTACTTCCTATTTGTTGTTTTGCCCTCTTTATAATCTAGGAAAATGGTGCCCATGTTTCCCACACAACAGCTCTCGAAGTCATAAAAAATCAGGATTAACTTTTTTCCGACAACTACAGAAACAAGTTGCGTCTTCCCACAATTAATTAGTTGAAGCGAAACGTTGAAATTTCAACCCTGTTTCATAGCAATCTCTCTAGATCGATATGTAAACTATTAATTACACTCCTGACTGCCAGGTTTTAATAAATTTAGCTTTCTCCTTGAAAAATTGAAGTTGGTGGATTTCATAGTTTAGTCCGGAACTTTATGGGATATTTATATCGTTTTCTGTATTTCTTTGAAAGAAACTGTGACATCAAAAATTGATTATAAACAAATATTTGGCTGAAAGTGGCTAATCGAGAAAACAATTAAAATTACTCTAAATTGTTATAAAATTTAAAACTTAATTAGCTGCTGCGAATTCGTTGAAGTTTAGTCAGAACCATTGACACACAGTTCTAGGGCCGTGTAGTTGTCACAATAGAACATCGGGTCCACGGAAGCGTAGTGAGATCCAATGTTACTCTCGCGCTCAACTACTGTTGGGTTCTGCTGCTGCTGCGGTTGCTGGGGACTGGGTTCAGGGTTCTCTTCAGCTCGAAGACAGTACCTGCAGTTCTCGTCTACAAACGAGGGTGAATTGGTCGACGATCGCGACGAGGAACTGCCCGGGACTGTCTTTGGGAACCCGTGACTTGGTCGGGCCGGAAGTTGCATCATTCGGGAACTCTTCGCGGTTCCTCCGATGTTTGGCAACGCAACTGACATGGTCGCAGCTTGCCCTGTAGTCGAAGTAGTGCAGTTTGTGCTAATCATGTTTAGAAACGGGTTGCTATCTCCGAACTCGCAGGGCGCGTGAACAGAACTGATCAGGGTGCAAGTTTGAGTCTGCAAGGGTATGATCAACTGGGGTTCGCGAGCAGCTGCGTTTTCGTAAATGGAGTTTGAGCTTGGGGGTTGTGGGAAGGTGATGGCTGGGCTGGTTTGGTGGGAAGTTTGGCTTATGGTGGATGTTGGTCGAAGTGGGACAAATTGTTTGTTGTGTTTGGCTGACTTGACAGTAGCGGAGCTGTAGTGGGGTACAAAGCTCACTGTCTCTTTGTGTTTATCATCTGCAACACAAACAAAATTCATCACGATATTTGAAAATAGTTATTATGGTAAAGGTGATGCACATTTGACGTCTGCTCTCAAATTTCTCTTCCGCAATTAGACAGCATTTTACAATCAGAGAAAAACAATGATTTTTTAATGAAAAAATGTACAAAACAATGAATATTTTCCTTTATCAATTATTAGGTAATTCAAAAATTTGAACATTCTTATTAACTTCATCAAATACAATGACGTCTAAGAACTGCAGTCGAAATTTAAATTAGACCAGGTGTAAACTTTCCTGATCCAAAGAAAGCATAGTCAATGAAAACGCATGTTAAACATACCTTTATTGTTGTTTCGTTGAGAAGTAGCGGCAGCGGGACACTTAAGTAGCTGTGGGTGGTGTGAGTGAGAGTGGGCGTGGTGGTGGTGGTGGGGAGGGTGGAACTCTGCGAGGTGGTGGTGGTGGTCGAAGGGGGTGGAGATGAACATTTCACTATCCACTGTTATGTTGGACATGTTTGAGTCTTGGTACACTTGTTTCAGCAGATTGCGACGGAAAGTCATTGCTGAAAACATCATAATTAGGTTAGTTAATGTTTATGACACAAACTATTAATGTTGACAAATGTTACTGCAAAACATGCATGCATTTCACGTAATTTTGAAAAATTAGAACTACGGTATTTTTTAAAAAGAGAAAATTTAGCAATTAACAATTTGACTTTTTTCCGTCAGTAACTCATTCAAAGTCAATCAGTGTTCAAAATGATGATCGCATCTTTATCAAAAAAGTTTTGTAACGCTGCAACTTTGTTAACCATGCTATACCCTTAGTTGTGACAAAGGTATCTTCAGCTGGAAATCTTGTGTACTCTTGGATTATTCATTTTTTCTTAAGTTTCTGGAAAGTATCAAGAAATATTTCTAGACTGTTGATTTAGAGATGGTTGATTTTGAGATTGTTGATTAGAACTCACGTGGTGCTTTTCGGTGTGAGAAGAACCATCTCTTCATGATCAGGAATGCGAGTAGGATGAGGAGAACCCACACAAGAGCACCCACAACTGCCAGGATCCAAGTGTAGCTATCACTCCACATGAAACCACTCGGAGGGGTACCTGAAGAGAATACGGTACAAAAAAAATAAAATAAATGTGACGATTAATTTTTAATAGGGATCTAATAGCTTTGAATCAGCTGTTAAACAGATTTTTATAATAACAATGTGATGGAAATCAAACAACCAAATTGTAAGGTAGTACTGATATTAAACCTTAGATGAAGATGCGTGACTTAAATATTGAAATTAGAAAGTATGCATGTAAAAGTTGGGTTATAATTATAATTTTTCCTGTTCGAAATTTTTTAAAGGCAAAAACTTTTAAAGGCAAAAACTTTAAGTTCTTTTAAAACATCTTCATGCTCTACATGCATATGAGGCATGTTATGTTCTTCACCTGTTCTCTAGTCGAACTCCGACGGCTATCTTGTAAGACTCCTATTGTTGTTGATTCTAGAATTGTTCAAATTTAGAAAAAAAAAAATAGAAATATTTTCCGGTTTCTTACCGAATGTGAGAGTGATAGGAGTGGACATGACTCCAATTCCGGGTGCCATGGTCCTGCCAGCGACTCTGATGACAATGGTGTGGTGTCTGTCAGAGGCCAACTCCATCTGGGAGTGAGTCACATTCCCAACTGAGATGTTATAGAGGGACACTCCCTTCTCATTGTACACCAGAATCTAATAAAAGGTACATTTTAATACATTGAAGACTTTTAATTAATTGTTTGGTTTTCGACTTTAATGGTTTGCGCTTTTTCTAAAACTGAAATTTTATCCTAAACTATGTACAGCTCAGCTTAAAAAAACTACCAAATACACTAATTTCTAAACACGCAAAATTTCTTAACAGTCAAAAATACGTAAAGTTAAACTATTGTATTTGACCAAGAGTCCAAAAAGCTTCATTATGGTGAAAAGCTGAAAGCAACTGTCACACAAATGGTCACATTTTGTAAGTTACCATAACCTAATTGATAACATGAAATTCTTCAATTTTTTTAGATGTTTTTACCACTCTTATTTTTCGATTATGAAAAAAATCACTTACTTTCAAAAATGTATGAAACAAACATTTTTTAGTATACAGCATATAACCATATTTTATAGTTAAAAAATCAATTGGTTGAATTGATATGAGATGTAACTTACAACATATCCAGTGAGTATTCCATTGACAGACTGCGGGGGAGGGGGCACCCAGTGTATCTGAACACTAGTCCCATTCAACATGGCTGCCACTTTCTCAGGAGGGGCTGAGGGGGGAGCCTGAAGGGTCTCAAAAGTCTGCTGCTTCGTGATCAGAGCCCCATTTGTCAACTTAATCTGTAAAAGGAACAAATAAATGTAAGATTATGAAGTTATTCAAAATCATTAAGTATAAAAAATATAAAAAGTCAAAACTGAGTATTTTTTTGAGAAAAGCTAAACTGAGGCTTTATAGGGCAGAAAATGTTAATCAGGCTTTATTTTTTTGGCCTTTAATAAAGCAACCGAGCGTGCTTGAATAATCCTAAAGCTATGTTTTACACGTATCAAATTTTACACGTATTAGGTATTTGAATTTTTCTTTTGAAAAATTCAACTTGGTCAGCGTAAATTTTCGATTTTGTTGAATTTTTCAACGCAATTTTTCAATAAAGTTGCGCTCAAAATAATCTTAAATGACTCATCGTCTAAAAGATCTGCTTGTAACGGAGTGCGTGGCCTTACATTAAAAGTGACATTGTATGCGTGGGCTGGTTTGAGTCCTTTAATGAGGAAACTCCTCTCAGTTCTATCCAGGAACTCTGTCAGTACTGGAGGCTGTTTCACTTGAGAGTGGTGGATGACACTACTACTGCCACTGATTGAACTGTCTGTTTCACTCACACTCTGTCTTCTGTTCGGGTTGTCTTCATCAATTTGCACTGTGAAACTCTGGAAAAAATGTTCAAGCGTGAATTTCTTTTTGATCATGCTAAGAAAAAATAGCTAGTTTTAGTGTAGTTTTTGTTAGTGTTCATTACATTAACGTAAGCAACATAATCAGTTTGTGCATGATTTAAGAGTCAAATTTTAGGAAGTTTACTTTGAAAAAGTAATTGATCACAACTGTCTGAATCTCTCGTCTATGAAACGAATCGAATAACAAATCGTAGCGGTCGAACAAAAACAACAAATCAAGGCTACTTACCATAACCGACGTTGGGTGTGACAACACTCTCCAAGACAACATCACCATAGAACTGTTCACGAGGGTGGGTAGGAAGAGGTCAAGGTCAAACTGGGTTGCGGGGTGTGGGATGTTGTTGCTGCTTCCTCCATTGATGCCACTCGGGGGTGAGTCTGGGAGAGATGGGTTGGTCGAAGGAACACTCCCAAGGAGCTCCACTTTGTAATGGATCTGGGTGGCTCTGGAAAAATCAATTCAGTATTATTTCCGATTCCGTTTAAGGTTTATTTTAGGCATTCAGAAACTATATTTTTCATCAAACACTGTATAGCCTTCCATCACTGTACCGTCGATAGCAATTAGCACAAATATTTAGGGCTAAGAGGACTCGAGCTTACTTTTTCCAGAACCTATGTCTAATTTTTACACCGCACGTATGGTAATTTGGTTATTTTTCTTTGGGTTGATATACTAGCTTGTGGTTTTTACACCTGAATGATTTGCTCTTAATTTGGGTTTTTCATGTATTGTTGAACCCTTTCTTTGGTTTTTGATGTATAATTGAACGTTTTCTCGAAATGTATTATTTCAACAGCCTTGAACAACGATCATTAATTTTTGATTTAATAGTAACTTATTATATTTGAACTTTTAATCGTCAAAAATAGGTGGCCAGTTAAAATAAGCTCTCAGTCATTGCTATGGATTGGACAACAAAAAATCAGCGGCAAAATTTCCTATATATAAATTTCGTAAACAACCAAAACACATGTTGTCATATTTTGCAGATGGCAGCCATAAAAATGCCGACCAATTTCCTTTTGAACTTGAAAAGTAACAACTTTGTTTCTTTTATAGCACTCAGCCAAAATCAAACCGAACGCACAAGCTGCGATTTTTGTTCTATCGCTCACAAAAAAATGAACAATTTAGTTTTAAACAATTGGAAATGGTGTAAACATTATTGTATTCAACTATCTGTTCACAATGCTTCTAAAATTATTAGAATCTAATATTTGTTTTTCAGGTCTAAGTTTAAACCGAAGTTAAGAAATAGCAACTTCAGTTCGCGAGGTTCTTCAATGTAACTTTTGTCAGGTTGTGGTGAAAATTTAGACTGATCTAGTTTGATCTGGTTAGTCATTCAAGGTGCTGATTTCATGTGCTCTCAAGGTGTAAAGATAGCTTAGATGATTCTAAAAAGCTTAATTGTATTCGGATTTATTTTCAAATAATGTTTCATGTTTTACTGAGAGATATTTTGCCATTTCGGAAGGCCGACCATAACATTCTATATACATCTTTGAAGTAAACTTTCCATCTTATTCGGTAATGATCATTTCTCTTTTCTCCGACAAGTTGGCTTTCTTTTGTCTTGTCAAGCTGAATGTGATTACTAAGAATTGAGGAATAATTTCCACTTTTTTCCAGCCAGCTAACTAGAAGTCACCGTTCGGTGACAGGAGAAGATTCTCTATGCTTCGTTTAACAGTGCAATAAACCGTAATTGAAAAAACCCTACCCAGGTTGTGGTCTCAGACCGAAATTGGATATGTCCAGACCCAATTGAAAGGGGATATGAACGCATCGGTGTGGAAACATGGATGAGCGGACGAAAGAGCGGACGGATATATCTTTCAATTTAATTTCTATAATCCTATACAATAGAACACTAGAAATAACTGTCAATCTCCCCAGTGAGTGATTAACTGCGTGAGTAAGTGAAAGTGACAGAGTGAGAGACTGAAAGAGAGAGAGAGAGAGAGAGAGAGAGAGAGAGAGAGAGAAGAGTGAAGAGATTGAAAAAGAGTGGTACTGACCTTCCACATCCGATGTGGTTGCAGCTTCTGACTGTGAACTGATGTTTTGCAGAGAGAGACAGTCCCTTCACCGTGTGTTCTATTGCCACATCTGGGTCTCTATTGGCTACTCCTGCTGTGTACACTGAACGCCACTTTGCAAGACCGTCGCTGAAACATGAACCAATTTACAATAGCAACAAATAAAATAGAAACTTGAAAATTCCATTTTCATGACAGGTTTTTTGAAATCTGCTATGTTTAAGGACGGACAGTCTTCGAACGAACAGGACCTTAGCAATGGTTAAACATTATCATGGTTCAGGAAATTAATTGCAAGGAGTCACTTCCAAAACAACAGTTTTGGAAAAGAATCAGTCTAAATGATAAATTTAATCACTATCGTGGTTGTAGTTTAATTTCATAGTCCATCAATTGTGTTTTAACGTCCCTTTCTCTTTAATTAGTTCTATCACTCGCTCTGTCCTCATCTTCTCCGTAATTCTGAAGCAATAAAAAATAGTTTGACTAACTACTTTCGTAATCATTCAATTCTGTCCTGTAAACAGATAAAATTGCCCTAATTGCGCCTTGAGTTTTAAATTTCAAATTACATTTTCCCCATTGTTCTGTTTCAGATTCAATTGCGCCTTTTCCATGCAGTATCTTTCCCTCGAGGGCTTATTCCTAAGTGAAATATTAGCTGTGGTTCCCGTCTGCAACCAGTATTTCCATCCATTTTGAACTAGAAACCTTGTTCGCGTACGAACTCACCTATAGAAGTCAATTCTGTAGCTAATGGGTTCGTCTCGACTTTGGAAGTATGCGGGGAACCACATCAAAGTCACATCAGTCAACCCTATTTTGGACACTACGAAAAAGTTGGGTGGGATCGGGAGCTGGGTGTGCATGAACACTCTGGGAGATGTGGCTGCCGATGACGTCACAGTGAGCCGTGCGGATGCGGAGTTCTCTCCGAAAGTGTTGTCGGCCGTACATGTGTACATACCACTGTCCCTTGCGTGCGCGTTCGTTATATGCAGTGATCCGTTCATCAGAAGCAAATGTCTAAAAATAGTTTTAAATTTTTAATTGGCATACTAAAATGGGATTCTGAATCTCTGTTAAATTGTCATATGCCAGACTGTTCTAAATTACACCGACACGAACACTGCAGGCGGTTGCTAGATTTTTAAAAGCATATGCCGGCTAGAGGGTTGGACATTTCGTATTGCAATGTTTGCAGTTTTGCACAGTTTAAAATACAGTTTATAAACTCATAATTTTGTAGTTAGAAAAATAAGGCATTTTTAGAACTGAAATCACTAAATTGTCATCATCAAAGTGTACACGCTTTGTCGATTATACTTACCAAGGTATGATCTTTTTCAAGGAAACATTTAAATTAAGAAGCATAAGCGTCGGTTTAAATACCTATATCTTCATAAATATCAATTGGCCAATCACCAGCAATGTCAGATTGTCTCAAAATTAAGTTCTGAATGGTGCTGACCTTTCCATGCCAGAGAGGGGTCTGTTGTTGAATGTCCAGTGGATGGTGGGCAAGTTGGAGGTGCCCTCTGCGTAACAAGGCAATAGGACACTGGACCCAGGAGCCACAGTCTGGTTGAAGGGCTCTATCTGGATCAGAGGGGGAGGGTCCTGGGTAGGCTCTGAAATTAAGTTACAGATGAAGTAATCAGGTCACGGAACACTTTTTAAATGGTTATCAACATTATGGGAACTCAGAAATTCTGAAAGGATACACGTAAACTACTGCTAAAACAAATGATCCTCAAAGTTCCCAAACCGCAGTCATAACTATTAAGAGAAATTTTGAAGGTTTGTGCGTCAGAAATTTCGCAAAAAAGTAATATCAGATATCAAGAAGCTTCATTGTTTTTGTGTTATAAATTTCAAAGATGGTTATTTGAAGCTCAAGCCCTCAAAGAAATTTTGCGCCTATCGAGAGGTATCTGAAACAGATTATATTGTTAATTTTGATGAAGTCTAATAAGCTCTCCCTGAACACTTTTTTCCTCTGCTCTTATCACCAGAAGTCACCAGGTTAAGAAATTTGAAATTTGATGAACAGAATTATCTATTTTAACAAAAAAACAGCTATAATGAATATATGGTGAATATGAGCTTACGTTTGACGACAAGTTTTGTAGCGACAAAGTTGTCTGCGCCCTCTAGTGCCACAATTGAGCATCTGTACTCTCCCTTGTCGGATAAGAGAACATTCTGAATATTGAGACTGCCTCTGTCACTCACTGAAATGTGTCCCTCTTGCTGTCCCTTGATCAGGTACGGAATCTGAAACACACAAGTAAACAAGTGACCACATTTCAATTTATAAGGATTATTTATTATTTAATTTTTATGGTTCGAATAAATATAAAACATAAGTAACTTACCCCGCCCCGTAGCCCAGGACTAAGTAGAGACTTATGAAAAGACAATGCTCGACTAAAATTTTCTACAAAAAGACCATACTCTACTCATTTGAGCCATGAAAAGACTTTAGCTGGACTTTAAGACATACTGGAATTTAGCTCAATTCAAGTTTTTCTCAAAAGATTTTAGCTGGGACACAGCAAGTTGGGTGAAACTATATAAGCTTGGTTAAATTTAGTATTAATAAAAATGTTGTTACCGACTGATAACTCGAATACTGAATCGAATATATCTTTTTATTTTTATTCATCATTAAACAGTTTGGCATTTTATTATCAAATCTTTAACATGTGAATTGATTTGAAGGATGTTAATTGAATACTTTTTGCAACATTTTCACATTTACATTGTGCAATTTTAGTAAGTTTAAACCGAGTAAAAGGAACAGAAAACACTTTCAGGTCAAGAAAACGATCCATCCATAGAGATATGAAAACTCAGCAATAAAGGAGGGTTCATTGTCAGTAGAGATTCACGCCCATAAGAATCTTATGTCTTCACAACAAAATATTTGCCAAAGCTAAGTCATCTGATTAGTATGATCTGGATCATATCTGGAACATTATTTGCACTAATTCTTCAACTCAAATAATTACCCCCAACTTTATCTTTCAATCGAACTCATTTTGATGCATTGATTTTGAAGTTTACAGTTTTGGCCACCGAAAATTTGTACTTTTACTAATTTTGGTTACGATAATGAATAGTTTCTGTAAAACAGCTTCTGAGAAGCAGAATTGTTTGGCGATCCAAATTACCAAAATTGTATGTTTTTTAATTATTTTTGGTCTATCAGTGTTCATTATCACCCAAAATATGAAACCTCAGATCAAGAAAAATCAAAATTTTCTCAGCAATGTGACCAATGTTGAAAGTCACAATACCGATCTGGAAACAGACCAATCAGAAGAATTTGACCTTATTCAAGTGATAACTATGACTCGACATGGTACTACAACGCCTGGGCTATTGTTCCCCAACGACCCTAACAGAGAAGAATGGGAAAGGATGGGTCCACCTGAAACCCTGACCCACAAGGGCGTGAGGGAACACTGTGAGCTAGGCAGGTACTTGGCGAGAAGATACGGGCAATTCGTCACGGGGAGGGTGACACATAATAAAAAGACGAAAATATGGAGGTAGGGTCCAAAAGCATTTCTTAAAAAGAAAAATTTTTCAAGTCAACTTTTAACAAAAGTAGCCGTCAATAGATTCAAAAACGATTATACAGCTTTTTTAATTGTTCACTTTTCAACATTTTATTTAAAAAACCAAAACAAGTTACTCTAATACTATTAGATATTATTACTATTTATTTTATGAAAAGATCAATGAAATCTATTATTAATGCAATATTTTTGCATTAATATTGCCTTCAACTTTTTGGGAAAAATTCAACATTGATTATATATTTTGCCCTATTTTAGCACTGATAAAGACCGATCAATAGCAGCAGCTTACAGCACTTTAGCCGGAATAGCCAATCATAGACACCAGAAAATAGACTGTTTATCAAACGAATGGATCGCAAATTTTCCACCTATCAGTGACATTATCTCACCTGGTCAGAACAAAGGAGTAAACAACAGTAAACAATATCAACAAAAACAAGGGCAACACTTTAGCTACCCTTTAATTGACTCTAATGCTACCTTTATGCACAGATCCGCTTGGATAAACTGCAAAAAGTTGGTTCATTTAAACGAAAAGTATGTTAAGCCGAAGAGATTTGAAGACTTCCAGAAAAACTCACATTTTTATCAACACTTAAGCAGAGTTGTCGGATATAATATCACAAATTATGACGAAGCCAAGTCTACATATGAAAGTTACTTAACTGAAAGAGAGGTCAAAGGTCATTTCAGTGGATGGGTTGACAAAGATTCAATCGAATATCTTCGGAAACTTTATTTACATGACTATGACCTCTATTTTCCTGCCAAGCTGAACGAAAAACTTACAGCTGGACCAACTTTAGCCATTATTGTCAGAAAAATGCAGACTATTTTGTCTCAACTTCATACACTTTTCGAGCATTCTAGAAGTAAACACGATGAAAATGAAGATGAAGGCTTGATGATGCTTTTCGGACATACAAGTTCAATTATGGCAGTAACGAAAGCCTTAGGCAAGTTCAATTCCAATTTTTTAGGAAATTTTCATTTCTGGAGCAAAGGAAACCCAGAAATCTTGGAAACGGTCTTTAGTTTTTTTTTCAGTAAGCATACGTGAAGAGTTTTTTTTACATTTGATTGTATCTCATCAACCCGAACAGTATCTATCATATCATCGTAAAATAAGAGAACCAGTCTAATGGTGTAAAGCATCAACTATAAATTGGCTATGACAAATTTAGAAAATCCGAGAATTTTTTATTTCAGGAATTCGATTAATCGACCTGCCAGATTTTGCAGCGACCTTCATTTTTGAAATCTATTCAGTGAACGATTCCGCAAAACGGTTAAACGAACAATCAGACAATCTTTGTGGACAGCTTTGGTACAAAACATCCTTAGATATAGAGCCAATCGAATTAGAAACTTGCAAAAAGGTTTCGGGGATACAAATACGAGGCTCGAAATGTTGCCCAATTTCTAAGTTTATATCGCATTTGCAGAAAATGTCTTCACACAGTTATGAAAAAGATTGTCGGCTTGATGGTGGAAACTTAAAATAAAGCTGAAAAGATTTGTACTTCAATAAACAAGTGCTGTACTATATATTCATTCAATCAAAACAGTTTGTATTTCGTTCACATGACTTTCTGCTTTAATTCAAATTTGATCATTCTTGCATGATATGTTCAAATTGAAACATGAGGTCAAAATTAGCAGTTTTGTATATGATTACATAACTCTTGCAGAAATGGAGTTGTATCTGATCGCTGATTGGACAAAAAGTAGGTGATAAATTCATTGATAAGGAGTCGAAAAGGTGCGAAGATTAAGAGTAGAGATTAATCAATAAAACAGAGCTGCGTGATCTCTATCATTCACAGTGAGCGCCTTTATTACATATGTCAAAACTTCTTTAACCAAATTAAATAACACAAGTTTACAAATCACGTTTTAACAACCCTCGCAATATTCTGTTGCAGCTTGAACAATACACCCTAAAAGCGAGTCCCAATATTTTGCTAACAGCTTTACGACATTGGAAAACATCGTAAATATTCCAGAGTTTAATTAACTTTGAAACTCGCAGTTGCTAAGGAGACGCCAAGATGGTGGCCACCTTTTACCACTCTGGTCCATAAATGGCGGGACTTGCCAACACCTTTATGACCCGATCCATAAAAACTGTTTAAACAATAATCGTTAAATTATAACTTATAAACATTTCCTTAATCCAGTGTTTGTAGAACTAGTACAATCCCGCGTAACCAGAAAAATCAGGAGACGTGATAAATTGAAAGGCACCGCATTTTTTTAAAAACTAGTTGACAAACCAGTTCTATTAAATTTGAGAGGCAACGAATTCAATATACAAACTTAATAAAAAAGCAAGAAAATAAAGGGAAAATAAGATAATAAAACTATAATCAGCAAAGTTTTCCCGAAAAAAATAAATTAGTCTCAATAATAATTAAAATTTTGATTACTTTTTTTCACCTTTTGGAGTCGCCGTGACTCGAGCAGCTAGCGTCCGGACGACAGTACTACAAAAATTACGTTGATTATTGTTTTGTTTACTAACATCGCTATGTGGCAAGCTCCAGAAGACCTCTGTGTTTGAGTCCATGGCCTGGCAGGGAAGACTGACTGTTTCGCCAACTGTCACTACTGTCTCTGGAGGTGGTCGCTTCAAAAAGTCTGGTTGCTCTCCTAAAAAATAAAATTTCTAAACTGTTCAATAGTTGCCCGGGTTGACATTTCTCAGTAATCATCCAAAAATCATGACCTCGTACGATTAGCGGGGAAATACAAAACAATGTTAGGATATCTAGACCTCAAACTCGTATCACACTAACTTCAAGGCAGAGGAGTTTTATATTTGTGCTATATATATATCTGTATGACCATTCAAGGTTATCAAGAAATCAGAATTCATATTTGACCTTGCATGATTACCGGGATCTTTCCATGACCTTGAACCTGGTTCAAAATGCACACAATATATAATAAGTGCTCAGACATTTTCATAATAAAACATTTTCATAATATTTATATTTTAGCTGATACCTTAACCTTAAGATCATTCATCTTTTAGGGATTACTTTTTTAAAATTCGTATCCAGAATCGAATCCACATCTCCAAATTTTTCTAGAAGTTTTATTTGCGTAGATGAGCAAATATTCTTACAAGCCATTTCACAAACACACAACTTTAAAATTAGTTACTCGATAAATTGGAAAACTGTATGAAGTACAGCATTTGTAACAAATACAAGTTGCGATAAAAAATTGTCTTTCAAAACTAGATTTCAGAATACTTTTTTTGCATCACACTTAAATCACATGTATAGAAAGCATGTAGCGGAGAATGGTTTGTATAGTATGCGGAGCTCACGGTACATGATAATACATTTGGGGTGAATTTAGGGAGCAGCAAAGCGGTCATTTATGACTAAATTAGAGCCACCATTACAACACTTGAAAGACACGCACAGATGTTTAGAGCAGTTACCCATTTCCCATTGAATAAAAGACTAAGCATTAATTTTTAATTGCTTCTCATTAAACTCATTAAAAACATTCTTTACCGTCTTCACTTTGTTGCTCTGAAATAAGGTAAACGTATTGCACACAAATCCTACTCCTAAATAAATGGAAAATTTTTGTTGAGGGTAAATATATTCCTTTACAACCACGAGAAGCCCTCAACAATAAATTAGGGTATTTTCAATACTGGGATTTATTCACATGCAGTGCCTACAATGATAACAGTAGAAACAAAATTGTAAGGTCCAAAACTAATCAAAACAATGTTTGACCATGAATTAAATATGAAACCAAAACAAACATTCAGAATATGCTGCTGTAGCGTGAATCAAAAATATTGCAACGCAAATAAAAAGTATCAAAAAAACTACCTGCGACTAAAATTGTAGTTTGCGAGTTGATCGATTTGATATTATTCGTTGCAACACATTTGTACGTGCCCGAGTCTGAAGTGTCCAAGTTCACAATTTGCAAACTTCCTCGCTTTACGATATACCTGAAATCAGAAGCCAAAAGTAACCAATGGAGAATCAGTGATCAATGACTCGATTCCCGCCCCTGAAGTTTATATTCATGCATCATGCCTTTCATTTTGCTTGACAACTTATTTCAAGCTATTTAATCATGTATAAGCATGGTTATAGTGAGGTTTTAACTCTGCTCAGGGTATGAGTGTGTTGAAAAGCTTGTAACTCTCTATTGAGTTTCAGGGACCTCCGGTTTGTAAAGGCACGAAGGGGTCTAATTAATAAAGTTTCACTTTTAATTCCAGGCAGACCTGCTCAGTTACAGCGCCGCATGCTCTGTTATTTCAGACGCTTAGGTTTGTTTTCACAATAATATTACAAAGGTAGTTTTAATAAGTCTGTATTTGGTTAGCACCTCCCGTTCAAAAAACATGTCAAAATTATTTCAACTTTACTTCAAACTTGATCATATAAGTCGATCATTATTGGTCACAGAGTGTGTTCAGCCCCTGTTTGGAGTGAATTAGTGTAATGCATGCTTTATTTCACATGTTTGTTTGATTGTTTCACTCCTAAGCCCAACTTGTAAGTTTTCCACGGAAAAAGTAAATTCGCACCAGGAAGCTTAGAAAAACAGGGATTATTCAAAACATGAGCAGAGAAATTATACAAAAGGGGTGAAAATTACACTGCCGATTTTATCTCCGCACTTTTCTGTCCGTAAATTTACTTCAAAACGATATTCACACGCGCCCATTTTCAACGCTTTACTCACTAAAACCCACCCCCTCCCCTCCCCGTTCCCAAAATCACCCCTTTCGCCCATTCTCCCTCGTTCTATAGAAGTGGGCTATAAAAGAAGTGGCGAAACAGTGCAAATAAGAAACTTTCAAATTAGTACCAGGTGAAATTTGCAGGCAAATTATTGAAGCAATTAGAGAGTGAAACTTGGGCAAGGGGTTAAAGTCGCCACTTTGCTTTATGAACAAATTTTACTACCTATACACCACTGCCCACTGTAACCGTTTCTACTGAAGTGGTCTGTTACCAACCACAATTAGTTTACCCCCCAAACATGGGCACAAAACCCAGCTCATAATAAAACTAAACTCTAACTTCATAAAGACAGCATCAATGATTATAAAGAAATTCAACGTCTAAAATTAGAAAATGCTTTAACTCTAATAATTAAACAGACATAAGATTAATGCCTGCAGTTGTTGATAGAAAACTGGAAGTTTTAGTGACAACTTTAAATCTTTTTAATTGAATAATCTCAATGATTCAAGTCATTTTTCCACCATATGACTATAAAGACTGCAGGTTTTAATAGAAAACAGGAAAAAAGAAATGTCTAAAAAAGTTTTCGGAAGCAACATGAATAATGTGTGTGCTTTAAGTTTGAGGAGCGTTTCAACTGTTTCAAAATTTAACATTTAAGGTTTCAATATTTAATTGGGCAAGCGCTGTTTACACTAGAACCTTATCAAATATTAATAGGAGTATTCTTTGCAGACAGAAAAGAAACGGCAATCCCGTCTTTGCATAATTCATTCACGGGAGCGAGCTTGCATCGCAGTTATAAAAGAGCATTGCTTGAACAAACTTTTAAATTTTCACGAGGGTGTGCTTGAATAGTAAGTAGGTGGGCTGTTAAGTGATCAACTGTTGAAAAAAAAGATAAATTTCATTCAGCCTTTTAAATTTTTCACAAAGTGCAAAATTTCATCAAAAGGAAGATGTTTAAAATCAATACTTGAGAACATTTAAATCAATTCTAATTTAAAAATCAAAGCTCATCTTGCGCATTACTTAATTGTTAGAAATACGTATTAAAAAAATTTCAGATAAATTTTTATAAGAGGGTTAAAATACAGTTGGGTGAGTTTATGTGTAAAAAGTTTGCCCTAAATTGAAATTGAGTTTATTTATCAGGGGAACATTTCAAATCTTTTCATCCAAAAACAACCAAATCAAGTGAATTTTAACCTTTTAAGCGCCCGCTTTGAAGTGCAGCTTTACCCGTGAGTTGCCCCGTGTGTTAATAATGACATCAGTTCGCCTCACTTATCTCCATGAGTTCACGTTTACTGTTATAAACAGTATTAGTTATCAAAAAAGTATGACCAAAAGATGACTACTGAAAAATCAACGCGTTAATGCCTAAACATAGATCTGTGGTAGAGCTAAAAAAAATTGAGTTGTGAGAGAAAATTCCGAATCGATTTAGGTATGCATCCATACATTTCTGCTCAATCTGATTAAAAAATGAAGCTCGCTTCAACGGAAAAAAGAACCTTTGGATCTGAAAAAATGAGAACGCAAATCATTGTTAGCATGAAATATTTAACGTTGTTCCTAATTGGATCTACCTGAATTGCAAAGTTCATTTATGGCTTCCATGGTTTAGAACTCGATCTCGTTTTGGAAAGTTAATAATCATCATTTATCACAGTTGCAAAGTTTCAATGGCATTGAGTGTTACTAACTTGTCGTTGGAGACAGGTGTTATTTTGGTGAAGTCCCCCCTCATCCAGTAGATAGAAGGGGTGGGGGATCCGGATGCCCGGCACTCGAGTGTGAGTGATTCCCCTTGCAGGACTGAGTAGTGTGCTTTAAGCTCCCTCGTAAAGTAGGGTTCAGCTAAAACATGCAAACGATAGTTACATATATATTTTTTAAATGTTCCAGGATATCAATTTTTTCAAGGTTATTTTCTCTTTCGGATGCGTTTTTTTAAACTTCTGGATTAATGCTCATTTAAATATAATTATACTAAATTATACATTTTCATAAAAATAGAAAGAATTAAGTTGTCGCCGATTTCAGCTACTTAGCAGTTTTGATCGTTGGGTTTTGATTTATGAAGTTAATACTAGCTCGAGTTAAAATTCAGCAAGGCTGAAATTAAAGATTAACGAGTTATCCCAATAAGTTCACTCCTTTTCAAGGTTATAAAGGCTCTTTGTGGGCAGTTGTGAATTAAACTTAATGAATTATTCATTTTGGTTTCAAACAATGCGATTTTTGACGAAAGCGCGGTAACTTGTCTTTATCACAGAGCGTCTTTGCTATCTTAGTTATCGTATAACAACATTCACAAAGCTTGGAGACTAATCCAAGCTTATCAGGCACTTAACAGTCTAGTTCAAAGATTAACAGAATAAGTCTAGACTAAATGATGAGACTAACGAAATCTCAATTGCAATAAAGACAAAATATCCCCCTTTTTGCGTATTTCAAACAGTCCCCCTGCCCACAGTTTCTAGGTAAAGAATCTTTATCCCCCCACCGCGGGTCCTGTTTCCCCATATTCTACATCTTAGCACTACATAATGTATGACTGTATAACTTCTACAGAGAGCTAGCTTTAAGCCTTCATTCACGTGAGAGAACACGTGTAGCAACGCAATTGAGGGATAACTGAAGGGTACTTTGGACACTCACTTCCGACAAAGACGGCTGCGGGGCGAGACCTCCTCTCTTGGTGTCCGTTAGTGGCCACACAAGTGTAGTAGCCGGACTCAGTAGTGCCAGCATTTTGGATTGCCAAGTTGTAGCCCACCAAACTGAAATGGAATCAAAGAAATCTCAAGATGTGATCGGAGAGAAAAGTTTACTATGATGTTAAATGACTGGCTGATGGTTTAGATACAAGATTTAGAAACAAAAGAGACCAGAAAAGAATAGAAAAAAAATCGGGTTGTTGAATTTTGATTTTCTGATAAGTCCAACTAGGTTGCAATTCTGCGCGTAATTTCAAAAAAGGATATTTACGATTTTTAAAAGATGTGCTTTCAAAAAAATTACGTTTTGAAGATCTTGAAATATATGGAAGCCCCCAAGTTCATGTTATAACTGATTCTATAAGTTTTCAAAATTTTCCATTTGACCATCTTTTTGATGAATATTAAAAAACTGTTTGATTCGCCACAAATTGGCACAATTTGAGGGAAAAACAGGACAATTAATCCAAATTTTGTGATGATTTTCAAATTTTACAACTGAAGATGCAATTTTTGCAGTTGAAAAACAGTACCAACCTGTAATGACTGTTCTTATCTGTGTCGATTTGTTCAGTGCCTTTAAACCACGTGACCTTGGCCTCAGGATGACTCTCAGGTGGCTCACATTGCAGAAGTTTCGATTGGCCGAATTGGATACTTGAATTCTGGGGCGCCACTTTGAATTGCTCGGCCATGGCTGAAAATGTAATTAAATTAGGCTACCAAAATTGGGTTAAATAAGATTTTGTGAACTGGAATAAAACGTTTGATTTTAGCACGAATTAGTTCATGCTGCTATATTTAGGTTCTCCTGTTCCGGATTATTTTTAATCTAGTCCTATTAACATATTTAGTAAGAGTTTAAAATTTTTACAATGTTGAGTTTAAGTTGGATTAGCAAAATTTTTTAAACTATAAGGTAATGAAAATATCAGTGATAAAATAACATTATCATGAACGGTCGAAATTTCAAAATCTTATAAGTCATTCACCCCTTAAAATTGCTACAGGGTTAAAAATTAGCAAATTAATATTTCCAATGTTTTAAAACGTCACCATTTATAGCTAGAGATTATTAGTCATTCACTCATTTATTCATGAGGTACTGAGGCATTGTTCTGAAATGATATTCGGTATTAATCTTATCCTAGGGCGCTTAAAAGTTGGGTAAGTCACCCCTCCCC
>NC_134474.1:55289828-55338923 GCF_964194025.1 Convolutriloba macropyga | reverse complement strand
TTATTCTCATGCTGTTATATTACAAGGGACACGACAAGGGTGCCTTGGAGCACCCCTGGGAAGACCCTAAAGCCTGAACTACTGCTACTACATATATCCTTACATATATCATATCACTTACTCTTTTAAAATTTTTGTCAATGCAACCTAAATTGAAGCATTGCAAAGCTGCTTTACAAAACTAATAACTGCTCAACAGTTGTAAATCAGAATGTATTATATGGTTTGTTGGTACTTTCTATCTAGTGTACCGACGCTTGGAAATTTCTCACTTTATTCTTATTATCATAATGGCTTCGTGGGTGAGGCCACTGGGAAGGTAGTCCCGAGGTTACTGCACAACATCAAGGGGTTGGCACGACAGCTATGGTATAGACAGATGAAAGTCCATGTACATGGTTTGTTAGGGGACCAACGTCTTTCCAAGTAGCTCCACATTAGTTTGATTAGCAGAGGTTTTTCTAGTTTGCATTCAAAGAAACCAAACTGTTGTTGCCTCTGAGTCCTGAATGTTAACTCTGAGTCCTGTCCTGTAGCTTTGGTATTCATATTTGATGTCGGGGAGATCAATTCTTCTTCATCGGTCAGATCCGGATGTCTTCAGGTGCTTTGAAAAGTCAATGTTGTATTAGACCAGTGAACATTTTGCTGAAGAGAACAAGATCCTTAAGAATTTTAAAGTAAAGAGGTGGGAGTAGGTTCGTCCGTAAAATCGATTTTCTGTAGTCTTCGTTACCACAAATCTACTTAAGCACGCGTTTGTTGAACCTCTTGAGTTTATAGCCGTCTGTCCTTTTAAGGACCCAGCACTCCGAAGCAAAGAATAGCGAAAGACTGATGATCGCTCGAAACAGGTACACTTTGCCTTCGATAGACAAAACTGATGATGTATTTCGTCTCAGGAGAAACAAAGCCTTCACTGATTTTCCAACTCGGAAATCAATGTGGTCGGTCCATTGCAAGTTTGATTTTATCATCAGTGCTACATTTCTGACAGAGGATTTTTCAGCTATCTGAACGCCACCGAGGTGAAGGCTAGCTACTTCATCTTTGCTTCTCTTCAATCTTCCAGGCAGGAGTGTTAACCTAGAGCATTTGTTTAGGGTAAAAAGCAGGCAGTTTTTAATACTCCATGTATGCAGAGCAGATAGATCTTCCTGCAGTCTTGCAAAGTTGTGGAATCAGCTCTATGGATGTTTCAGGTCGTCTGCAAAAAGGAGTGCCGCGGAAGAGAAAACAGCACTTTCGATCTATTCTGCTTTCTATTTACTTTCAGATCCCCATATGGCATACCCAGTTTGGTGCGGCTATGGTAACAGTAGTAGTAGTAGTAGTAATGAAGGTGGAATATTCACGCTGGTGGATATAATTAAACGGTGGGCTTCATCAGTCGCTACATCAAGCTTTGGGAGGCTAGCTTAGTTTGAGTTAGAAAAGGGGAATCTGATAACAACAATCTTCTAGAATCCAGATTTACCTGATGTCTCTGACTGTACAACCCCACTGGTGTCTCTGGGTGTACCTCCAAAACCCTGGAAATCATCTGGACCCTGCAGCTTAGACCCAAAACATGTTTAAAATTATTGGTGCAAGTTCCCTATATTGCTCCATTGAAGCCCTCCCATCAGAAGAACGTAATGACCAAAGTGATACCGTTTATTCCTCAACTGCTCACAGTTTAACCCCCAATTGTCATTGAGTGGAAAAAAAGAATAGTAATCTTGAGTCCAAGGAGCTGAAAGACAAAAAAGGAGCTGAACGGGAAAAAAGGAGCCGGCAAGGCATGGATTAGCTAAAGTACACAAAAAAGAAACCCCTCTGACACCTGTTCTCTCTATCTTTGGAAGTTGTTACCATTAAGTTTATAAGTTTCTAACACCCTTTTTCCAAAAGATTGAAGGAGCAAACATAGGAACTAACACCAATGACGCACGAAAGATTCTGGAGCAAATAAAACTTGTTAGCCTAATTGTTGTGATAAACTTATTAAATAGTGACCCCTTTCCCTTTTTCAAATCGTGTATTTTCAGGAGTTTGATCTAGAGGACTGAACATTCCACGAAAATTAAGTTGATTAATTAAGTCCCACTGCCTCTAGATTAGTGGGTGAAGATATTCCCCAGAACACCATTTATGGTGTTTATCATCGGCGCTAGCTGCCTAGCCAACGCTATCAAAGTTGCTCCCGAGGCACTCAGAAGTCAAATACAGCCTATACTTTTCGCCAGAAAAGGACTGAGCCTGAAACCCAACGCCAAGAATAAACGGACGAATCTCGAGCTCCTACTCACCCGTGGACCATTAAAGAACAAAAAGAACTTGATACTTTGGCACGGAGTGATCAGCAACTCCATCACCAGGCACATCTCGAACAATTACAGTGCCCTACCCGTCTCCAGCCTCGTTGAACTACTGCGACGTTTCAGTGATCGGATCTCGGCTATAGTGTACTGTCAACGACTAGGATCCCCAAACATATTAGAGGATTTAAGAAAGCTTGACATCCTGGTGATCGACGCAGGAACGAAGTTACTATCAAAGAGACGCCAACGATCAGGGTGGTATCGGAAACAGCTATCATTGGTTCATCCGGACTTCGCGATAGAGTTAGGGCTTCTTACAAGAGTGCTCCAGAGAAGAAATAACCTGAAGAGCATCGTTCTTCGGAACAGGACCTCCGGACGGAAGCGCCCATCTCAGAAGAGAAGCGAAAGAAAAACAAAAAGGAAACGACCTTCAAAGAATAAGAACAAGAAGAAGAGAAACAAGAGTACCGGCACCAAGTAGTCGCTAGCGCGTGTATACCACTGCTCTGGTAGCTTCCTGGAACTTCTGTTCCGGTGCGGCCTAGGTGGTGGTATACTCCAAGTAGTCACTAGCGCGTGTATACCTCTGCTCTGGTAGCTTCCTGGAACTTCTGTTCCGGTGCGGCCTAGGTGGTGGTATACTCGCCCCTGACAAGGTGAAAATGCCACCCAAACGGACGAAACAATTAACTTCTACCAGTGGAGAGGAAAGAGATGGCTGGAATTGCGAGAAATGCAAGAAAGTGTTTATAGACCCCAATGACAAGATAATTGAATGCGACCGCTGTAGCAAACACTACTGTATCAAATGTATCAACATGCCAAGCGCAGCCTATGAATACATGACCAGACCAGAAGTTATCTGGTGTTGTGATGCATGTATCGACTTCGCCAGGACAACCATAGAAGAGGCAACACATCCACGGAATGATGTCGAAGAACTACGTAGCGACCTAAACACCACAATGAACTCGGTCAAAGCGCTGATGAATGACTTCTATTGCTTCATGAACGGACAGAAGAGCAGAGAAGTCCCCCAATCGAGCGGATCTACTGCCCAAAATTGGGTCCCTATTCCTCAGCAACCGGTGAAACCTATAAAAGAAATAATCCTAGAAGCATCTGCCGAACAGAAAAGAGAACAGGAGGAAGAAAGTAGACGAAGGAAGAACATTGTAATTCACAGAGCACCGGAAAACAACCAACAGGGAGAAGAAGAGAGACTCAAAGAAGACGACGAACCAGTTGACTCATTACTGTGCGAGATTGATCTACCAGACTTACGAGCCAAAAAATGCAAGAGACTTGGTAAAAAACCCACCCAAGATGACCCAAATGCAAAAGATAGACCACTGATGGTAACATTCGAGACAGAGGAAGAGGTTGCAAAAGTTCTACAGAATTTGACTAAACTGGAGGGGAAGGAAAAACGACTCGTCAACCTGAGAGTTTCTCCAGACCGAAGTATGAAGGATCGAGAAATTGTCCGAGAACTAGTACAGAGGGCAAAAAACCTGACAGCAAACGAAACAGGAGACTACGTGCATCTCGTCCGAGGGAAAACCATAATAAGAGTCAGAGCCAGAAAAAAACATACAGACGGAACCTCGAACTCTGGTTCAGCAACGTGGACACACTAAGTGCCCAGAAAACATCAGAACTTAGGATACAAATTGAGGGATCAACTGTCAAACCGGACATTATCCTGTTATCAGAGGCAAAACCAGAAAACTCAACTCTACCATGGGACCCATTATGGCACAAAATTGACAACTATTCACTGGAGGGTACCAATATGAACCCAAAGGAAAATGGACGAGGACTTCTGACCTACATCTGAGACGACCTAAAATATAACTTGATAAGTGAGGAATCCATTACCGAGATCCAACAACTTGAGATCAAATTAGCCGGCAGCACTTTAACAGTAGTAAACATGTATCGTAGCCCGAGATCCTGCGACGAAAACAACGCGAAAATCAACGAGTATCTGAAAAATATCGGAAGATTAAGGAAAAAATTCATAGTGGTAGGCAACTTCAATTATCCAGATATTGATTGGGAAGTGGCACGTGCAACTGGTGAAGCAGAGAGCAACGAATGGAGATTCCTGGAAGCCGTGAAGGACTCTTTCATGGAACAACATGTGAAGACGCCAACTCGAAGTGCCAGAAACAACCGACCATCTTTGCTAGATCTAATGCTGACGCATAGTTCCCTGGAACCAAAGAGAATAGACCATTGTGCACCCTTAGGAAAAGGCGATCATGTAATGACCAAAACATCGTTTGCTCTAACTGTAGGAACTGACATCAAGTATCGCCGAAACTACAGGAAATCCAACTTCAAAGCCATCAGAAAGTACCTGAAATCTAAATTAGACACCAACTCCACAGTCACCCAAAATGTAAACGAGAAATGGGAGCTCTTCCGGGACACGATCCAGACCGCAGTGGAGAACCACGTTCCATTGACAAAAATAACAAGAGGAGAAAAAAGTAGATTACCACTTGACTCCGCAACTAGAGAAGCCATCAAACAAAAGAAGAAGACATGGAAGCAGTTCATCAAGGAGAACTCGGACTGGTTATATCGAGAGTACGCACGAAGACGGAACATGGTCAGGAAGCTAACTAGAAAACGCCAACATGAAAAAGAACAAACTGTGGCAGCGGTGTGCAAGAGCAACCCGAAAGCATTTTGGTCTTTCGTCAACCAGAAAACGAAAACAAGGGAAACCATCCCCGACCTTGAGAGGGAGGATGGAAACACGACAAGCTGTGACTATGAGAAAGCAGAAACGTTATCCAAGTTCTTCGCATCTGTGTTTGTCCACGAAGAAGAACCAGACTGGGACATTGCAGTCACAAACCGAGACCAAATCGACGACAACATCAATATATCAACAAGTGAAGTCTTAGAGCAACTAAAAAAATTAGACGACACGAAATCACCAGGATATGACGGAATACACGCTAGAGTTCTGCTGGAAGCAAGAGAAAAAATAGCTGAATATCTCACAGAAATTTTCAACGAATCTTGGAGAACAGGTACAGTCCCGGACGACTGGAGAAGGGCCAACATCTCAGCGATCTACAAAAAAGGACCAAAGAAAGACGCAGCTAACTACAGACCGGTTAGCCTGACATCCCTATGCTGCAAAGTTATGGAGAAGTTTGTAAAAAAACACCTCATGAACCATATTCTGACAAACGACCTGATTAGTCAGAAACAGTATGGGTTCATGACTGGAAGGTCGACAACATTGCAGCTCTTAAGAGCAATGGACGATTGGACAGAAGCGCTAGATAAAAATAACGAAGTGGATATTATCTACCTTGACTTCAAAAAAACCTTCGACACAGTCCCTCACCAGAGACTCTTCAGAGTACTACATCAACTTGGAATTGGAGGTAAAACCCACGACTGGATCCGAAGCTTCCTCAATGGAAGAGAGCAAAGAGTGATGGTAAACGAAATTACTTCAAGATGGGAACCAGTACTGAGCGGAATACCGCAAGGATCGGTACTAGGACCAGTCTTGTTCATCATCTACATCAACTCAATGACAGACGTGGTTCAGTCCCCACTCCTACTGTTCGCAGACGACGCAAAGCTCTACAGAGAGATCTCAACAGTAAAAGATCAACTAGTCCTCCAGAAAGACCTAGAAGAACTCCGAACATGGTCGAAGACGAGCATCCTTGAGTTCAACGCAGAGAAATGTGTAAAGATGACATTGACATCAAAGAAGAAGACCACATCAGAGAGAACGTACAATCTTAACAAAGACCAAAATCTTAGGAGTGTGTACAAAGAGAAAGACCTGGGAATAATGACCGACAGCAAACTTAGTTTCGAAGAGCACATCTGTATGAAGTTGAAGAAAGCAAACCCTATTCTTGCCCTAATCCGCAGAAGTTTTATTAACATCAGCAAACAAGTATTTCTACAACTGTACAAAGCATTAATCAGACCCCACCTAGAGTACGCGAACCAAATCTGGTATCCAAATCTTAAAAAGCATAAGACCAGTATAGAAAATGTTCAAAGAAGAGCCACAAGGCTAGTTGGATCCCTGCGAGGTTTAAGTTATGAAGAGCGGCTCAGGGAACTCGAGCTACCAACCACAGAATACAGAAGACAAAGAGGCCGGATGATAGAAATCTTCAAAATCATCAATGGAATGTACGACGAATCTGCTACGGGAAATCTAATTCAGTTTATCGAACGAAACTCGAGGAAACATGGGCAGCAACTTTCCATCAGAAGAGCACGACTGGAGCTGAGGAAAAGTTTTTCTCAGTTGATGGACCTAAAGATTGGAACGAGTTACCAGAACACGTCGTGTCAAGTGAAAGCTTGGATATCTTCAAGACGCGACTTGACAGACACTGGCAACACAGGATGTTCCGCGAATTGTCCTAGGGTAAGGGACAACACGGAGGAGCTGGTCGACAGAGGCAACAAACCTACAGACCAGAATACTCGAACTCGAACTCGAACTCGAACTCGAAAAAGACGAACAAATCCTATCATTAGATTTAAAGAGTTTATACACCAACGTTCCCGTAAAGGAAGCCATTAACATTGCCCTGCTATTGCTTTATGCTAGGGACGATAAACCAGACATACCTAGAACAACAATGAAACGTCTGCATGAATTAGCCGTCGTCAACGTCCATTTCAAATGCAATGAAAGTGGGTACTGTCAGAAGGACGGGTTGGCATTGGGTGCGACCTTGGCGGTGACTTTGGCAAACCTTTGTGTGAAATCGTGGGAGCCACAACTGAAATTACAGACACCTAAATGTAAAACCAACACACAATTTAGCACTTGTCGCAATTGTGAACACCGTGTGACAACACGTGCCAGGGGTGTTGAGTGTGAAGTTTGTAATAGATGGTTCCACCCAAAATGTCAGCAAATCAGTAACACAGAATATGATAGCATGAAAAACCATTTCTGGATGTGCTCATTCTGTCGTGAAATTGATCAGACTGACATTAACCATTCGTCCGAAACTATAGTTTTTCTAAGATATGTCGATGATATTGGGAGAAAACTTAGAGGTGACACAAAAGAGCTGTTAGATGCGGTCAATAAACTTCATCCAAATCTCCAATTTACATTAGAAACAACAAATGACGAAAAGTTTGCCATTTTTGGACATGTCAATTAACTTACAACCGGAGGTGAACGTTTTTTTGCACATGGTATCAAAAACCATCCGATACTGGAACAATTCTGAACTATCGTAGCTGTGCGCCCCTACAACATAAGAAAAGCATAATACAGGGAACAATACACCACCTGTTTCGCGCCACCAGCAATTGGGAAGCGTTCCATGAAGCATTGACAAGAAACGAAAAAAATGGGAACGTAATCAATATCCTAGGAATTGGGTAGGGGATATCGTTAAGAATACAATTAACCAGCTGCGAATGAAAGAACAAAGAAAAGGACATAGATATAACGCTGGTGTAGCCCTAAAACAACAGGAAAATACTGAGAAACAACAATTTGTATTACAGTACAGAGGCAACATCTCTAAGGAATTTGTAAAGAAATTGAACAAAATTCATCCTGTACAGACGATTTTCACCACTCGGAAAATGAAGAGCTGTTTACCTAGCCTCAAGTCTAGCTTTGATGAGAATCACAAATCCCACGTGGTTTATGAACTCACTTGTATTGGATGCAAATCCATCTATGTAGGGCAGACATGCCGACACATTACCACAAGGATTGCCTAGCATGCCAAGGCGGACTCACCGATGGGAGTACATGCAATCAAATACAACGGTGATAAAACAGCTTTCCAGTAGAAGGTATTAGACTAATGCAGCAAACAAACTAAGTTAATAACACTAAAAGCGCTCTATATAAGAACATTGAAACCAGCCATCAACACCTGCGACGAATATCGAACACGAGAATTGACACTGAAAGCTTAGTTTGGACATGAAAGTCCAAATTGAAAGACACGTTAAGAAACGAAAATTCCAACTTTACAATTGAACAAAACCAAAGTATGTTTAAATCAATATAGGTAGGTTTTTAAATAAAAAACATGTCGATATGCATCTGCTACATCAAATCGAAAATGTATTTTTACTCAGATGTGAATATTTTGGCTTTACGATTGCAGATATGTAAAATTTCGTTTTAAATTTTCTTGAATGATTGATTTTAGTGATTTGCATTTTATTTTCTGGCTTTTCATTTTAGCATTTTGTATTGTTTATAACCTGACGATGAACTCAGAGTTCGAAAACATTCGTACGAAAGTTATACATTGACAATCTTTTTTTAAATCTTAGAATGAATGTATTTACATTTGTCTGAGACCACACTCAAAACAATTCTAGGAACGATTCTAAAAAATTCACTTGAAAATTTTTCTTTGTGTTACAATATTTAGCCTTTTTACAACTTATAGTTACATCTGTTATCAATTTAATTAAAAACATTCCTATTACCGATTTTTCGACTTTGCTCATGTTCTTGTATTTTTAGCGTTATTCCTGATATTGCCCTACACTTATCTATCCCTCTTGTGCAGGTTTTGAAATTTCGTTTTTGTCATGTACAAAAACTTTTTCGACCTATGTATCCTCATCTAGTCAAAATTATAATTTGAACTAATATTTTAACCTGAGTTCCCGCCTCCTTTATTCATCGCGTGTGTTTAGTGCCGGCTTCAGATCGCTGATGCATATAGCTCCGATAATCATTAGTTTTTCTACCGTCCGATAGGTGTCCAGAATTTTCATTTCAGTGTCATTCGTGGCGCCACGACATTCAACCAGATTTTGACCCACGTGTGAATCCTTCTTTTGATGTCTTGTTATTCTTGTGGTAACATGCTGGCTTGTTTGCCCAACATATATGGATTTGCATCCATTACAATTTATCTCATATACCACGTGGGATTTCAGGTCTCTATCGAAAGATGATTTTAGGGTGGGGAGGCATGATCTTAATTTTCGCGTTGTAAAAACCACCTTCAATTCGCATATTTTCTTCAATTTGCTTGCAAAGTTTTAAGTAAGGTTGCCTCTGTATTGTAGAAAAATAGTTGGCTTATCATAAGATCTAGTCCTGATTTTTCGATGGTCTTTTGGTGTTGTTATCAATTATTTTTTACCGCCACTTATTATCTTTTCTAAAGTCTGGTTCACCATTTTTGAAGGCCAACCCTCTGGATATTGATTTTTTGGTCCAGTAAGTTTTCTTCTTTTCAAGAGCCTGATCGAAGGCCAACCAATTAGAGGTTGCATTAAAAACCCTATGGACCGTCCCTTGAGTCTCATTTTTTTCATGCTGAAGCGGTGCAAAGCTGCCAAAAATCAGTATTATTCCAGTGTCAGTTGTTTTTTGATACCAATGGCAGGTGGTATTACTTTTGCTGCTCACTTTTTTGTTAATGTCAAGAAAAGCCAAATTCCCTTCCATGTTAACTTTTTCCAAGGTAAATTGCAGGTTATTGTGCAAAAAAATTGCAAATTTTAAATACTCTTCCGGGTCACCACGAACCGTGCAGATAATATCATCCACATACCTTTTAAACAATTTCATCTCCTCATAACGCCCCACTATCTGTTGGTTGTTGCAATGAGTACAAATCCAAACAACATCCTGCATGTTGGTGTATTCCTCATTCGATATCTTTTGGCATCCTGCATGAAACCTGTTTTTGCTTGACTCACAATTTTTTCCTCTTCCTCGGAAAGTCACTCTCCGGTTACAGTCTTTGCACTTCCCAATTTGGTCGGATCTGGAAATATTTTCATTGAGCTCTGGTTTTCGCAGTGATGCCTCAAACGATTTCATTCACACGTTTAATAGTGTTACAGCCAGTGATGCACCCATAGCCAGAACATCTGATTGTACATATCCAATTCCATAAAATTTGAAATGACATTCGTCACCGCAAGCTTTAGCAATCTTTTCATGGCCGGTCTTGGAATATCTGGAGATAGGTTACTTTAATACAGTTCTCTTAGAGCAATTTCTATAGCCTCTGCAACCGGAACGTTGGTGTACAAATTTTTTACGTCAAGAGAAACTATCTGCTCGTCATCTTCAAGAGTGAGAGACTCTAAGGCCTTTCTAGCGTCTAAAGTGTTGGCTTCAATGTTTGCGCCCAGTAGTTTCTTGCAAAATGGTGTCAGAAATCTGTTTAAGTTTTCGTATCTACTATCAGGTATCAAAAAAACAAGCCGGAGAGGTGTATTTTTTTAATGTACTTTTGCCAGGCCATAAAGCCTCGCCGGTTGTGAACCTGTTGACCTGAGTCTCTGATAAATTTTGTCACTACTTTTCCTTTGCTTCATTAATTGTTGCCGGCTGTTATTGATCTCTTTTTCATTTTTGATCACAATTTCATCTTTTGCTCCAGTGATTTTTTGAAACTGATCTGAGTTCAGCACCTCATCAAGTTTTTCCATGTACGTTGACTTCTTCATCACACAGAAACCGCAACCTTTGTCAAATGGTACCGCCAGCAAATCAATGGCTTTTAGGTAATCATGCACTTTTTTGACCCCTCTATCAATTGGGGTTTCGCGTACGTTTTTTGCATACCATTTTGCGGACGCCTCAATTTCACAAAGCTTCTCAACCTCAGTGTTATTCTCGCATAACTCAATTACAAGTTTGTCTTCGTCTGCAAGGAAGTGCACCTCATTAAACTTATCCCTCACAGGGTGTTTAGGTCCCAACGATAAGATGTCAAGTACAAACTTTAATAGTTCACGGCCATGCATTATCACAACAATACTATTGGAGCCATTTCGCAGTGGTCTATCCTGCCTCTCTGACAGTTTATCAAGTTTTCCGTTAAGTCTATTATGAACCATTGCGGAGTAATTCCTCATTTCACACCTAATGCTGCCAACAACGGATGGTATCAGTTCTGGTCTCACATTCTCCCAAAAATTACTCCTATCTGTCTCAAGTTTTTGCTTGAACACTTTACGGCCTTTCTTCGGACGGTTTATTTGCTGTTTCAGGAGTTTAAATTGAAAGCTGTGCACCGCTCTTTCAGAAAAAATTTCATTCTTAGGAGCGCGAAACCTCAAAAAAACCGGAATTATATCATTGTTAAGACATTGTTTTGAAAACTCAATTAACAGTTTGATCTTTTCAAAATATACCTGAACCACGTCTTTGTAGCAACAACCACATACCTCATACCTCCTCAGTCTGTGTCTGTTGCACTTTCCTTGCCTTGGCTCTCGCTTTCCCTTGCCTTTTGTGCCAGTTCTTGCCTCTTCCTTTCTTGAGCAGCCCTCTTAAATTGTATAGATGGTGTTATCCAGTTTTTGGAAATTCTGTTGAAGGAGAACCCGGGAACCGATGTAACTTTCCCTAAAAACTGTTTTTTGCTTGAATATGGGACACTCTATACAGCGTGGTGAAGCGAACTTGCAGCCAAAATATGCACCATCTCTGTAAAATTCATATTCGCTAAAACGCTAAAACACTGAAAATATCTCAAATTATTTTGCAATTAGCCCTTCTTTAGGCCATGTTTTCAAGATCTTTGACAAAGTAAAAAATGAAAAAGATACCGATTTGTCAAATTAAAATTACTTCCGATATTTAAAACAAAGGTTTTCGAACTTTACGTTCATCGTCAGATGAAAACTGTTTTACAAATTGTAAACAGATAAAATGAATATTGCTCTAAGCCCGAGCTTTGTCTAATCAACTGTCTATTTTGTTTTCATGGCCCCTATCAACTTTGTGTCAGTCGTAAGTCACGTAAAAAATTATTTTTAAACTGAATCTTTAACGTTGAAGCCGAAGGCTTTAAATTACTCTTTTTATATACTTGTGACACTCACACTGCCCCCTCCAAACAGAATCAACCAATTTTTTCATATGCAACTTTTGTAACATGAAAGGCTTAAAATAAAAAAAATTGTACTTTTCATATAAAAATTTTTAATGTCTGTTTTCTTCGTTCAGATAGCTCTTGACATCTTCATGCTCATAAAATATGTCTGTTTCCCACTCTGGATCATTAATTGGGATTCCTGATTAACGGCCTTCAAGAAATTTTCATCACCACTAGCATCAGAGTGCGTCAATAGGAAGACCAACTTTTCATCGGCAAGATTTCCAAGAGCGTAGAAGGCCGATTCACTATATTTTTACATCGAATCTCGAAAAGACAATTCTCAATCGCGTTTGTTTCGGCTTTCTCGTTTTCAATGAATTCATTCGCCAGAACAGTATCTTTTCTTCGATAATTATTGACCAGGTACTGGATGTAATGCTCTAGCTGCCGAAGCTCTGACCTTAACTGATCATTCTACTTCTCCAATCTCTCGGTTTCGCTGTTGTTAGGAGCGTTGAATTTAAAATTGGCCAAAAGTTGTTTAATAAGCTGCCCTTAAATTATTTCTTAGAAACCCACACTTGACGCTCAATTCGTCCAAGGCTTTTCTTTTGTTGCCTCGTTGTCTTTACCACATTGGGTGTCTAATTTGTGTCGAAGCTGGCATTGTATTTTTGAGGTAAATCAATAGAACACTTCAACTTCGCTAGTTGCACGCATTGGCTTGCAGCTCCACTTCAGACTGTAGAACTCCAGGCCAAAAATTGGCGGGTGCCAGAAGTTCTAACATAAAAACTTCCAAGTCCAAGAAACAGAGAAATCCATCCGGTATACTCCCGGGAAAAACTAGGATATAGTTTTACGCAACTCGAGCATATGTTATACATAATCACCAATGCTTGGGTTCTCACTGCCTGCTTTATTAAATTAAAGCGCTTTTAATTTCTGATTTTATCCGTTATTTGGTCATGAGTTCAAGAGTCTTCTCTCTTTTTTGTCTTGGACAAAAGACTTATTGATTTTTCGTCTTTACCTCAAGACAAATTAGTTTTTCTGGCCTTGAGTTCATGACATTTTTTGGCGTTGAACTCAAGACATCTCCCTTTCTTTTTTGATCTTGGACTCAAGACATTTTCATATTATTTCTCTTGGCCTCAAAGAATTTTTAGACGACTCCTTTTCTTCATTCTTTTTTGTTCTCGGTGTTCAATAATTTGACTTGAGTAGTTGATTATATATACGTTTTAGAATTTTGATAACTGTATTTTCTATCCAAATCTCAGAACGCTTCCTGACTGATAATTCCTTTACTGTTGTACCGAAAGATTTGAGCCAGTTGACTGTTTTTAAACTCTAAGAGGCCAAAAAATTCGAAACTTTATGGAAGAAAGGCTACTATGTAGTTTCTGACTACTAGCATTTAAATTGTTCATTGTTCATTGATATAATTTATGTTTGAACTCCTTCAGCGTCTCTCCATTTTGTTGATAACTGCTGTGTTCACAATTAGCGACATTTGAGTACAACGGGTTACACGCAGCGATTGTAAAGTTATGATATAAGGTTTAGGTAAAGGGATCCAAACATCTATTAGAGGAAAAACTACGACTCTTTTTTAACTGATGAATTTTTTGTGTGCAAAAGGGAGGCTTATTCTTTTTTGAGATCCTGGCACCTTCATGATCATAGAAAATGGATCTTGTTCCATGAGTGTGAGTTCCTGGCTTCAAGAGAGCCAGCAAAGAACTCACAACGTTTTTGGATCTTTCAATTAATTTCAGAATCTTCAATCGCAGAAAGTTACTTTGAATTGCTACTACCTTCATGAAAAATAATTCCCTAACTTCAGTTTTGCTTATTCTTCCCGATTTCCAGTTCAACATCGTTTTGCTGGTACCAACTTGGTAAACATAAGCCCGTAGCTTCGAAACCTGCTATAGTAAAATTTGTGTTTTGCCAAATGTTTCTAAAAGTTCCCTCATTTAATGGGTATATTGATTTTAGGGGTCTTGAATTTCCCGTCTAAAAACGATATTGTCATATAAGTTGCTATTTTTTTGTGCAGACACTGTAAATGCCGCTTCATACGTGCAATATTTTGATTTCATCTGTGGCGGAACATCAGGCTATGGTAAACTACGCTCCTCTAAGTCTTTTTTGGAACTCTGTGAGCACAATTTGCACTGTGACCCAGAGAAAAGTAGAAATATAGTATAGTACAATGCGAAAGAGAAAGAAAATTGGCTAGCATTGCTTGATACAAAAACAGTGATGCTCCATCACCCGATCTTCTAGATGAACTTTCATTTGCTTAAGAGTCCATTAAAATTTTCTGAACTTTCCTGAAAAAAATATCATCAATTTCTTCATTGCTGAAGTACAATTTATCTTGCTGAGTAACAAAATTTAACTTCTAAGGTAACAATTTTTCTCGGCTGCTAGACCTTGTAGCCCTTTTTGTTGCCTTCTGATCATTTTTAATTTTTTTCCTCTGTTCTTTTGTTTTACAAATTGCTTCTTGAGGCTTCTTCTCCAATTTTGGAGTTTTTATTTGTGCTCATTTCATTCCAGACTTCTCTTCAGGGCTTGAAGAGATTTCAGCTCCTCCGTTAGCAACTTTGTATGCCTACCGTTGCCCCTATGTGTTTCAAGCTCTGATTATTTAGCTTCATTCTAAGACGCGTCATTCGTAGCGTTTTAGCAATTGATAGCATTCTCAGCTTCAGTTTGTTTGAATTTCTGATTTCAGATAATTTTCATTGTCTGTTGGTGATTCTATCAAAGTTACATAATCATCGTTGCGCTGTCCAAAAAAATCTTTACTCCTTAACTGATGTTTTCATTTTTTGTAAGGCTCAGAAGTAAAAGCTTTTTTCGTGTCGTATTTTTTATTCGGCTGAAAAGGTTCTTAAAAGTTTTCTTTGTCCATTTCGAAATTCAGATCGTTTTTGACTTCACTAATTGTGTATGATCCTCTACGGAAATAAGTAAAATTTCATGTTCCTCTATTCTTAACCTTTGGTTTGAAAATTAACGGTTTTCCTCCTAATTTGTAGTCCGATCTATACATATTGAAGTCATAATAGGTTTAATGTCGTTCTTGTCCAACCATTTGATGTCGCGCATCAACTCATGAGTTTTCTTTTATTTTGTATCATTGTGAAAACTTAGTCACTTGGTGTTGCTTGTATTGCGTTCTGTGGTGTTCTATAGATGCAGTCTATAGGGAGTGATAGTGGAAAACCGAAACCCATAGACGCTGGACTGTATTTTGTTACACTATGGAATGATGATCGATATATATTCATCGCTAATGGTAGAATCTTTGTCCACTCATAGTCGAATTGGCCAATGTATTTACAGAGGCGTTTTTTTAGTTTCCTGTATCTTTTTTCAATAATTGCGTTGCCTTGTGGGTGGCAAGATGTCGTGGATGTCCCATGTCTTCTTTGTTCACTTAAAAGAGTATAGAATAGTTTTAAGGTTAAGTTCGGCCCTTGTTCACTCTGTAGCTTAACTGGACATCTGAACCTCACTAAACACTGCTCAACAAACGCTCCAGCCACGGTTTTTGCCTCTTGATTAGGCAAAGATAAGGCTTCATATCTCCTACTGAGCTGATTTCTGATGAGCAAATTGTACTTGCTTCCCTGGGACTTCTGAAGTGACCGATTATATAGAGAAAAACTTGCCAAAACTGATGACTAGGTTTATATCATGTGAGTGAATGGCGATATTTCTGCTTGGTAGTTGGCAGCTTTGATTTCCATATCACAGTTTCGTTCTCCAATAGGCATAATTGTTCTGCTCTGAGGCCATTGCAATGTCGATAATGAGAGCTGTTTGTTCATCTTATGTGTTTAATCGCAATAGAGTCATCGTATGGGATTAATTCTTGCTCTAGGCCTGATGTCAAAATTAAGTAAACCAATTTCTCTAACTCTCTTGAAACAATACCGTCTGGTTCTCTAAAAATTGTTGATTCATTTGGGAGCCCAATGGTCCGTTATAGTAAATAAACGTTGACCAAGAAAACATTTTTTAAAATCCTGCTGAAAATGAACTATTGCGATTACTTCCCGTTTAGTTGCTGAGTGATTACCTTGACTTTCACTCAGAGTTTTTTAGCATATGCAATAACTCTATCTTTGGTTGCTTGTTTTGTAAGAGAATTTTTCCAATTCCTGTTAGCAAAGCATCCGTAGTTAAAGAACGCGGGCCCCTATCTTTTGGGTATACTAAAATTGCGGCTTCTCAAAGCCTTTTCTTTAATTCTGTTACTGAACTTTGCACTCTCTACTCTATTTGAATGTATTTGATATGGTTTTTAACCTTTAGAGAGTTTATGAAAACCGGAATAAACTTTCGATGATAGCCCACGGTGCCTGAAAAGGCCCTGACGTCATCCACAGAGGACGTGTTCTTTCTACCACTCTTAGTTTTTCTGGTTTGACCTCAAGTCCACTCTTGGAATTAGTGTTCCAAAGAAGCTGACACGTTCTGGGAAAAAACTGCGCTTTGGTAAAATAATCTTTACTCCATTTCCTCTAAACGTTTGAAAACCAGTTCTAACTGTTTAAGATGTTCTTCAAAGTTTCTACCGAAAAAATAATGTCGTCTAGATAATCCAGAGTAATTTTGTAAGAGAGGGCAGCAGAAATCTAAAGTCATCAGGTTATGGAAACCTTCTTGCACAGACGCTAGTCTCATAGGATGTATTTTCCGCTGATATAGCTCTAGAGGAGTTATAAAATTTGTTAAACTTGATCTCCTCCTCGAGAGCCATTTGAAAGTATCTCGACAAAAGAAACATGTTTGAGAGGTAATTGTTTCCCTCTAGAGTATCAAGCACTTCATAATTACGCGTAAATAGCCAGCTTATTTTCTCAGTTTTTTGTTTGTTTAGACTACGATAGTTGTCAATTGAGCAATAATGTCCGTTTGTTTTGGTACCATTAAGAATACTGCTTCCCAATTGAAGGGTTTTGGTTTGTCTATTCTATTTCGTTCCGAGTCCTGGACAATAACTTTTTCATGGCTCTTTTCTCAAAACGTCTGCTGTCATATAAACAATTGAATGGCTCAGCAATTTTTTTTTGATAAGTTTGGTCGCAATATCCCATACCATTTGAGTTTCGCGAAAAATTTTGAATAAAAGTGCTCTCGTTCTTGATCATTTCCTGACAGGACAAGTTCATCGAATTCGAGGTTACAATTATTTCAAAATAATCGAATTCATCTCTTGTTTTTGTTTTTAGTTTAGGATTGGTTGTCTGCATTGTTGAAGAATTTTCAATGTTTTCTGCACATGCGATTTTCGTATTTTTGTAAACTTTTCTGCTAACTATGGAATAATAAATCTGATTGCTGTGAAAGTGTTTCTGGTGGGATGAAGTTTTGTTGGCTGATGAGACCTAAAAAATCAAAACACAAAATTAATACGAGCTCCAAAAGTATATAGTCTTGCTTTTGAAAAAAAAACAAAAGTACGTGTAGATTTTCGATTTCAGTTGAATTGGAGCTATTCATCCAAATTAAAAGTATTTTTAAGGTTATTTGTTTCATATGAGGCTGGGATAACGTCTATGTCTAGAGTATAAACAAAGTCTGTGTAAACTAATTCGGAATGTTTTTGTTAAGCTTGTGACCGACATGTCGGGAGATAGCATAGAACAATATTTTGCTCGGAAAACTTTCGATACGAAAAACCAACTTCCAATTTATTGAGTATAACATGTGGTCTACGTTAAACAAGTTTTCGTGGCAACCAAATCGTTTAGTTATTATTTTTTATGGTGTATCGAAATAAGCGTAGGAAAATCTTTTATAAGAAACTTCGAGTCTTTGTTGAAATTTAAGGCGCAAACTCTATTGAGTTATTTCTATTGAGATTGTAGGCATGTGAGAAAATTCGAGATTGATTCGACTGTTATTGTAAGTTGAAAATTAATTCTACTTTGATAGGTTTATTTTCAAAAAAAGAACAGCAGAAAGTGGTAATTTTGCTTTGAGTTTTTTTGTGTTTCAGAGAGATGAGAGAGCAGTACAGACTTATTGTATTTGAGTAAATTGAAAATCCTAAAACTGAGAGGACACCTCGAGTGAAAAGTGGTTGTTTGTGAGAAAAAAGAGAAGAAGAGAGTTGTGACGCTATAGCTTGAAGTTATTGAATTTTTGAGAAAAAGCAAGAGAGAAGGAAAGACAACTGAGTATCGCGCGAGATAGACTGTGAATTGATTTAATCAATACACTTTGCGCTCAATGCAACTTTTTCTAGTGAGTAAAAAGTTACCGAGTCCTATCATGTTAAATTAATGGAATCGGGTCTTCTCTCATACCAGTCTGTTGAGAAGTTTTCAATTTTTTTTATTTGATGTTCTTTTATATCTTTTATTCTTTTATATCTATATGGCTGTATTTTTCCTTTTCTTCATTTTCTGATGGAAGAAATTTTTTTGTTCTGCCCAGATAGCAGGTGAAAAATTATTCTCCATGCGTGGGTGTCGTGTTGTATTGTTTTTTCTGTAATGTCCCTCTGAAGTTAATTGTATAAAGGTGTATAGGACTGAAGGAAATAAACGAGTTCCTTTTCCAGTTTTGGCAAAATACTTTTTTATATTTGACTACAGGTTTTTATAGGGTATCTTGCGTGTTATACTGAACTGCGTTTGGCTAAATACTGCGAAGAAGTGCAAATTTTATAAAGTTGTACTGAGTTTTTGTATACAATATAAATTATTTTGCCTGAAGTATAAATTTAAGGTTGCAGCATAAAGATACTGTAGTCTTTCGTTTAGGGGTTTCTATTATTTTGTATGGTTTAATTTTATATTAATATCCTATAATCTTTCTGGAAGCGCCGAATTTTTGTTTTTTTTAGCGATGAGTACAAACAAAATAATTTTGAGCAATTTGACTGTACCAAAAAGTGTTTTTTTTATAAATGATCAAAGATTGTGATTTTTGCTTACATAATTATGAATTTTGGAAAAATAAATTAAACATTATTGGTCGTTTAGATTATATTCCCAAAACCTTTTTCAAATGGAGCGAGACAGACGTTTGTGCGAACCTATGAGTTAAAAGCGGTTGGGTTAAAACCATTACGTGAGTTAAAAGTTAATAAATTTTTCTTTTGTTTCACCACCTGTCATATTGCGTAGCTACAATGGTACGTAGTTATTTGTGAAATAAATGATTGCTATGTTCAGCGAGGCCATTAGACCACGGAACGTACGTCGTGCGTGTTTTAATCTCTACGTTTTAAAGGCGAGACAAGTGTGTGAATTACTTGTTATTATAATCATTTCTTTTATCTGTAGCTGAAAATCTGGACTTCCAGTATTTGCAATCCAGTGATCAGATAATATATTTAATGCGTTGGCTGCATCGTTTCTCGGTGATGGGTGCAAAACAACATGGGTGCAATTCCTGTGTAATACTTTCATAAGTTTTTTCACAACGTGGTTGATATGAGATAAAATTGGTATGAAAAATACAGCTAATATTAGGAGAGGTAGACATATGTATGGTGATTTAGTTTCCTGTAGGAAATACTGTATCTGATCTGTTTCGTTTATGCTTAGGTCATGAAAACAACGATAGCCACGTAGAAGTCCTTTATTGGCCCTTACGGTGTTGGTCGTGAGTAGTAGAAGCAAAAGAACAACCTAAAAAGTTAGAACTGGAAAACTTTTTCTTCCGTTTTGACAATGTGTAAGTTTGGGTATGTTTGAAATTACTTTAAACTTGTTATTCCTAAGTTTCGTTTGTTCTTTTGAGTAAACAATAGAGTATTGGTTTGTGATTTGCATACAATTTAATAGCGTGCCATGACCATTATAAGAGGAATTCGTGCTCTGAAAATGCACTAAAAATTGCTGAGAATTCTCTCGGAATTGTAAAGTGTCTGAAACCTTAATTCAAAAAGAGAAAAGTAGAAAGTGGGAACTGTACTGTGACAATCCTTTGTATTTCAGAGAGATGAGAGATTAGTAGAAACTCATTAGATTTGATTTAAGTTAAATGTTTAAAATTGAGAGAAAAAAAATGAAAAATAGAGTGAAAAGATAGAATTTTGAGATGAAAGATTAAAGAAGTTGTGAAATTAAGTTGAAAATTAGTGATTGAATTTTTGGAACATCTGAGAGAAAGCAAGAGAGAGATGGAGAGACAATTGTGGGCCACAGAGGACCACAGTGAAGTGATTTTAGCTGATGCTGTTTGGGCTCACTGCAACTTTTCTCGTGAGTAAAAAAGTTACTGACCTTTATCTTGTTAGGATGATGAATCCGGATGAATTTTCGTATACCAGTCTGACCAGAAGTTGAAAAAAATGTCAAATTTTTTTGGTTAATCCGACTGTTTTTTATCTACGGTGAACGGCCAAAGTTTTCTTTTTTTCCATTTCCTGATAGATGGTTGTGCCAAGGGAGCATATGATAAATTATTAATTAGGTGTGGGTATCGTGGGGTTTTCTCTTTTGTGTATTGTCCGTCTGCAGGAAAGTGTACTCAGAGGGGAAGGGCGCAGGGATCACCCAAGATCCTATTCCGGTTTCGGAAAAAAATCTTATCGTAGTTTCCAACTGATTTTTTTATAGAGTTTTTTGCGTAAAGGCTAGGTTGCCTTTGGCTAATTATTGCGAGGAGGTGGTAATTTTATAAAGTTGTAGAGTGCCTGCGTATACATTGATATGTTACTGTGGGTGAAGCAGAATTTCAAGATTGCGGTATAAAGACTCAGTATTCTTTCGTTGGTTGACTTCATTAGCGAACATCTCTTGTAATGTAATTTTCCGATATATTATCAGCCTATACAGACGGGCTTGTGGAGACTGAGGAAGAAACTCGTCTGTAGTTTATTGTAGGTCGAGATTGTCTCGACAAAAAGTGACGGATTTTAATTTCGTGATTGTTGGTTTCTGTTGTTGTCTTCGTAAAAAAATGTTATCAGGGAAAAAATCTTCCATTTGTTCCTGAAGAAATAGTTCTTTGAAGTAATAGGGACAATATTACTGCTATGGCCAACCATTTGTTTACATGAAAATTCCTCTGGATTATTTGTTATCGTTGTAGGTGTCATCTTTTAAGCAATTCAGAATTCTGGCGTTTTATCAACAATGAGTACCTTTTTGATAGGATAAATTTGATAAATTATCAAAAAATTTTTTGGCATAGAAAGAAACGAAATTTTTATAGTGATTAGATAGTGTCTTTTCTCTATTAGGAAACCAAATTAAGAGTTTTTTCTTGCAGCTTCTTAATTTGGCGGTGGTGTTCCATTTTTAGTAAAAATTGTTCGGTTATTTCAGTTTGTTCTGAAAGAAAATTAGACCAAAGTTAATTTGGCGGATTTGCGTAAAAAATGTCCATCGCAGAAAGTGAGAATTATTATCGAGTTCTGCTTAGCCTGCATGTGGTAGAAGTCGTGGGAGATAATCTGTTTTGTTTGTATTCAATGTAACATCGGTGTGTTGTATTGCCGGAAAGACTCATATGTTAGTATTAAATTACTTGTGATTTTCAAGTTAAATGATGTTGTTTTATATTTATCGGTTGTGCTTTTGTTTTATTTCCGGTGAAAGAGATTGGTAAAATTGTGCTGTTTTCTAATCGTTTTTAAAAGTATTTGTTTTTTTTTAAAGTCACACTGGGAAAAAAGAAGATCCCGTTTTGTGACAAGGCTGTTAATCTTTTCTTTTGAAACAGAGTAGTGATATGGTAGTGGGAAAATATGTTGATTAGGACTTATAAAGAAATTTATAGATTCTGGTATTTCTATTGTTTTGATACGGTGTGGGTGGTCTGTAATAGAGCTAATGAACGACTGAAAATGTAGGGAAGTGAAAATTTTTTTCCTTATGTAAATCCGATGGGAATGTCTGGGAACATTTTAAGATTGATTGAATTTTGTAATTCCTATGTTTTGGTTTATTCATTCGAGTAAACCGGAAAATTCATCAAGGAATTAACAGATGGTAAAGTACGTCTCGATGTCGCCAATTTGGGGAAACCATATAAATTCTATGCGACGCCTCAAACTATGGCATAAGTTCAGTCGTACTACGAAAAAAGAATTTAGGGAATATAATTCAATTTCAGCTAACTCTCTTTGTTATCCAAAAGCAGATTTCAGACACTTTATCATAAAACTTTTCATAAAACTGTCATAAAACTGTCACGACACGCTTTTCATAAAACTGTCACGACACGCTATCATATTGTATACAGGTCACAAACCAAAACTTTTCTTGTGTACTAAGATGAACAAACGAAACATAGGAATTACAAAATTAATGTAATTTCCAGAAAGTCCACAAATTTACACATTGTCTGTACAGAAAAAATTTTTACTTCCTGAATTTTCAGGTCGTTCTTTAACCTCTACGACACACGATCAACAACCAACACCTTATGAGCAAATTAAAGATTTCTACACTGCTATCGTTGTTTTCATCGCCTAAGCATGATCGCCACAGATCAGCACCTTATTTCCTACAGGAAAATAAATCACCAAACATATGTCTGCCTCTCCTTAACATTAGGTGTATTTTACATACCAATGTTATCTCAGTCCAATCCGGTCTGAATTCTATACAGAGAATTCGCGCGTCAAAATTACACACATACAGACCATTTTTGTCACCACCGTCAAAAAACAAGCAGCAAGAAAAAGTTTTTGCTTCTCGGTTTCCTAATAGAGAAAAGACACAATCTAATCCCTATAAAATTTTCATTTCTCCCAATGCCTAACAAATCTTCGATCATTTATCAAATTTAACCTGAATGAGTTCGTATGTACTGGTTGTTAATAAAACGCCGGAATTTAGAATTCATTGGAAGATACGATCACAAATAGTCGGACTTTACAAAATAATAGAAACGCCTATAATGATAACAAATAAACTAGAAGACTTTTCAGGTAAGCAAATTTTTCGCCATAGCAGTAATATTGAACCTCTTACCTCAAAGAACTATTTCTTCAAGAACAAATGGAGTTTTTTTCTGATTACAATTTTTTAAGACAAAAAACAAAGAAACCAACAACCAAGAAATCAAAATCCGTCTCTTTTCGTCGAGACAATCTAGACCTACTATAAACTACAGAGGACTTTCTTCCTCAGTCTCCACAAGCTCGTCTGTTTAACCTGATAATATATGAGAAAACTACATTACAAGAGATGTTCGGTGACGAAAGCAACCAACGAAAGAATACTGAGTCTTTATACCGCAATCTTGAACTTCTGCTTCACGCACAGTAATATACCAATATATACGCACACAATCTACAACTATAAAAATTTAACGCATCCTCGCAATATTTAGCCAGAGGCAACCTAGCACTTAGGCAAAAACTCAGTGGGAAAATACAATGAAAATTGTTTCCAAATCCCGAAAAGGAATTCCCTTTGGCTCATAGTACATCCCTTCAGCTCATAGTACATTTTCTTGCAGAGGGTCAATACACAAAAGAGAAAATCCCACAATACCAACAAGTAGTGAGTAATTTATCACCTGCTATCTTGGCACAACCATCCATCAGTAAATGGGAAAAAAGAAATCTACGGCCATTTACCGTAGATACAAACAGAGATACTAACCAAAAAATGACAACTTCCCATCAGGTTGCAATAAAAAAAATCCCCCGATTCCATTTATCTTAAAAAAATAGGACTCGGTAACTATTTTAATCACAAGAAAAAGTTGCAGTCAGCCCAAACAGCAAAAACTAAAATCACTTCACAGTGTTTTTTGCGTGGCCCTCAATTGTCTCTCCCTCTCTCTTGCTTTCTCTCAAAATTTCTGGGTATTCAAACTCTAATTGTCAACTTCTTTTTACAATTCCTTTTTTCTTTCATCTCAAAACTCTAACTTTTCACTGTAATTTTTGTTCTCTCAATTTTGAACTTTTAATATAACTCAAATCTAATGGTTATCCACTACTCTCTCTTCTCTCTGAAAAACAAGGGACTGTCACAGCACAGTTCATACTATCTTCTTTCCACTTTTTGAAAAAATTTCATAGTACAGTAAACTTTCAACTTACGAGCACAGACTCCACAGTCTCCAATCTTCTCACTTGCTTACAAAAGCATGTGAAGTAACGCAAAAGTGTTGACGAGCACAGACTCCACTACAAACAAACGAACGCTCAGCTCTAAGCGCTATCTTTCTTCCTCTCTCTCTCTGTCTGTCCTCTTCACCTCGCCGTCTTCAGGAGCACAGGACTGAATACTAATAATCGATGTATCAAGTGCAAAAGCTATGCACACTAACCCTCTACAAAGACTCTACAATTTTACCTTTAAAAATTTCGATACATAACAAAACTTGTAACATAACAGTTTTTCAGGTTGATCATATATTACACTCAAAAGTTTTTTGTGAGTTGGTTTTTCACCTCAGAATATTTTTCAACCAAGGTATTGTTCTATGCTACCTCGCAACGTATCCACCACAAGCTAAACAAAAATTTTCAGATTTACTCTACACAGATTTAGTTTATACTCTAAATTTAGACGATGTACTAGCCTCATATGAAATCAATAACCCTAAAGATACTTTAATGTTGGATCAGCAGCTGCAACGCAGCTGAAAATTAAAACTACACAAATTTTTTCTCTTGACAAACAACACTATAGACTTGCCGAGCACTTATGAGTTTTTTCTTTCAAATTTTTTGTTCTCATGTATCAGCAAATGTTCTCTCACCAGAATCACCATTCGCAGCTGTAAAGCAGAGTTAGAATACAACATTTAAATCTTTTAATAATTGATGTACCATCTGACACTCATCATAGGATATTTTTTGTAACAAAGTTTGTGCCATTGTTGGACTGTGCCAGTGTTGCACTTCACAATTTGCGACCGCTAATTTTTAAAATTTTAGCACAACACAAATACCAGCGCTACTCCGGTCTCAAAATCACAAACGTGTTACTAGGGTAACGCCACAAAAAGTCCATCCTCAAAGTAACTCATTAGACTCTCTAATACAAAACAACAAGCTCAAGAAACCAAAAAACACGCCCACTTGGTCATTACGTCTACACAACTTGCATTTGCATCCCGTTCGACAGGACATGCTATGTAATTTTCACTACAGTTCTCACGCAATCACTTATACATTACCTACCTACTAGAGTCAAACGCAATTTCAACAAACGCAAGCTCCACAACAACAACAGATGAGCACACAACTTTCAGTGTCATACTCAGGTTTTCATATAACAAAAACAGCTTTGCCAAAAACAACATTATTACCTGCTCCGCTGAGCGCACCACAATCAGAACTATTGAACTACTTCAAGTCACTGAACATCTCAATGGCTCCCATTAACTTTGTTAACACTTGTTAAACTCAAAATTCAGATCTACTCTAATTAATGCATACTGTGTCTACTGTGACAAAAACTAAATCTTATTTCAAACAATTCTTCAATTGAGAATTTATGAGATCGCAATATTTAACACCAATCCCATCAGGCTCAGTTTAATCAAATATTTAAAACAGTGAATTCCTCCACCTATTTTCAGAGTTCATTACCAGTTAGCTTTCTCAGAATTCCCACTATAACCTTTCTAAATTCAAGTGACTCAAGACCCAGATGACAAATTCTCACCAGTGTATTAGCAAACAACAGGATACCACACGATCATACCCTACTCTACCTTCAGAACTTGATCTGTAATTTGGCGTCCAACAACCGCCTTTTTTGGTCATCATAGCAACGGATAACAATAGCGCAACAGAACTAAACAGAGAATAACACGAAAAATCTTATCAAATACTCAGAAACAAAGAACACATGACTTGCTCAAACAAAATAAAATAACTTTCTCTGTCAAAAAATTTGTACAACAAGACGAATTGATCTTTCAACTTCGAGCAGCCGCGCCACCTGTTTTTTTGCTAGCTTCGCCATTTATTTGACAAAAGTCTACCATAAACTCGATCGATACACTAAACTGTCTACTTTGTATTTTATAATACTTTGCTATCTCGCAACGTATCCACCACAAGCTAAACAAAAAATTTCAGATTTACTCTACAAAGATTTAGTTTATACTCTAAGTTTAGACGATCTACCAGCCTCATATGAAATCAATAACTCTAAAGATACTTTAAGATTGGATCACCAGCTGCAATGCAACTGAAAAAAAAACAAAGTTTTTTCTCGTGACAAACAACACTACAATCTTGTCGAGAACTTATGAGTTTTATCTTCCAATTTCTTTGTCTCTTGTATCAACAAACTGTTCTCTCACCAGAATCACCATTCGCAGTTGTAAAACAGAGTTGATATACAACATTTAAATCTTTTAATCATTGAGGTACCATCTAACACTCATCATAGAATATTTTTTGTAACAAAGGTTGTGCCATTGTTGGACTGTGCCAGTGTTGGACTTCACAATTTGCGACCGCTAATTTTTAAAATTTTAGCACAACACAAATAGCAGCGCTACCCCGGTCTCAAAGTCACAAACGTGTTACTATGGTCACGCCACAAAAACTCCATCCTCAAAGTAACTCATTAGACAATATAATACAAAACAACAAGCTCAAGAAACCAAAAAACACGCTCACTTGGTCATTACGTCTACACAACTTGCATTTGCATCCCGTTCGACTGGACATGCTCAGTAATTTCCACTACAGTTCTCACGCAATCACTTATTCATTACCTACCTACTAAAGTCAAACGCAATTTCAACAAACGCAAGCTTCACAACAACAACAGGTGAGCACACAGATTTCAGTTTCATACTCAGGTTTTTGTATAACAAACACAGCTTTGCCAAAAACAACATTATTACCTGCTCCGCTGAGCGCACCACAATCAGAACTATTGAACTACTTCAAGTCACTGAACATCTCAACGATTCCCATTAACTTTTTTAACACTTGTAAAACTCAAAATTCAGATCTACTCTAATTAATGCATATTGTGTCTACTGTGACAAAAACTAAATCTTATTTCAAACAATTCTTCAATTGAGATTTTATGAGATCGCAATATTTAACACCAATCCCAACAGGCTCAGTTCTATCAAATATTTAAAATAGTGAAGTCCTCCACCTATTTTCAAAGTTCATTACCAGTTAGCTTTCTCAGAATTCCCCCTATAACCTTTCTAAATTCAAGTGACTCAAGACCCAGATCAAAATTCGCACCAGTGTATTGGCAAACAGCCAGATACCACACGATCATACCCTACTCTACCTTCAGAACTTGATCTGTAATTTGGCGTCCAACAGCCGCCCTTTTTGGTCATCATAGCAACGGATAACAATAGCACAACAGAACTAAACAGAGAATAACATAAAAAAAATCTTATCAAATACTCAGAAACAAAGAACACATGACATGCTCAAACAAAATAAAATAACTTTCTCTGTCAAAAAATTTGTACAACAAGACGAATTGATCTTTCAACTTCGAGCAGCCGCGCCACCTGTTTTTTTGGTAGCTTCGCCATTTATTTGACAAAAGTCTACCATAAATCCGATCGATACACTAAACTGTCTACTTTGTATTTTATAATACTTTGCTATCTCGCAACGTATCCACCACAAGCTAAACAAAAATTTTCAGATTTACCCTACAAAGATTTAGTTTATACTCTAAATTTAGACAATCTTCCAGCCTCATATGAAATCAATAACCCTAAAGTCACTTTAAGGTTGGATCACCAGCTGCAACGCAACTGAAAAAAAAACACAAAATTTTTTTCTTGACAAACAACACTACAATCATGCCGAGAACTTATGAGTTTTATCTTCCACTTTTTTTGTCTCTTGTATCAGCAAACTGTTCTCTCACCAGAATCATCATTCGCAGCTGTAAAACAGAGTTGATATACAACATTTAAATCTTTTAATCCTTGATGTACCATCCAACACTCAACATAGAATAATTTTTGTAACAAAGTTTGTGCCATTGTTGGACTGAGCCATTGTTGGACGTCACAATTTAAAACCGCTAATTTTTAAAATTTTAGCTCAACACAAATACCAGCGCTATCCCGGTCTCAAAATCAAAAACGTGCTCCTATGGTAATGCCACAAGAAGTCCACCCTCAAAGTCACTCATTAGACTCTCTAATACAAAACAACAAGCTCAAGAAACCAAAAAATTACGCTCACTTGGTCATTACGTCTACACAACTTGCAATTGCATCCCGTTCGACTGGACATGCTCCGTTGCTTTCACTACAGTTTTCACGCAATCACTTATACATTACCTGCCTACTAGAGTCAAACGCAATTTCAACAAACGCAAGCTCCACAACAACAACATATGAGCACACAAATTTCAGTGTCATACACAGGTTTTCATATAACAAACACAGCTTTGCCACAAACAACATTATTACCTGCTCCGCTGAGCGCACCACAATCAGAACTATTGAACTACTTCAAGTCACTGAATATCTCAACGGCTCCCATTAACTTTGTTAACACTTGTGAAACTCAAATTTCAGATCTACTCTAACTAATGCATACTGTGTCTACTGTGACAAAAAATAAATCTTATTTCAAACAATTCTTCAATTGAGAATTTATGAGATCGCAATATTTAACACCAATCCCATCAGGCTCAGTTTAATCAAATATTTAAAATAGTGAATTCTTCCACCTATTTTCAAAGTTCATTACCAGTTAGCTTTCTCAGAATTCCCCTATAACCTTTCTAAATTCAAGTGACTCAAGACCCAGATCAAAATTTGTACCAGTGTATTGGAAAACAGCCAGATACCACACGATCATACCCTACTTTACCTTCAGAACTTGATCTGTAATTTGGCGTCCAACAACCGCCGTTTTTGGTCATCATAGCAACGGATAACAATAGCACAACAGAACTAAACAGAAAATAACACAAAAAATCTTATCAAATACTCAGAAACAAAGAACACATGACTTGCTCAAACAAAATAAAATAACTTTCTCTGTCAAAAAATTTGTACAACAAGACGAATTGATCTTTCAACTTCGAGCAGCCGCGCCACCTGTTTTTTTGCTAGCTTCGCCATTTATTTGACAAAAGTCTACCATAAACTCGATCGATACACTAAACTGTCTACTTTGTATTTTATAATACTTTGCTATCTCGCAACGTATCCACCACAAGCTAAACAAAAATTTTCAGATTTACCCTACAAAGATTTATTTTATACTCTAAATTCAGACGATGTACCAGCCTCATATGAAATCAATAACCCTAAAGATACTTTAAGGTTGGATCAACAGCTGCAACGCAACTGAAAAAAACACAAAATTTTTTCTTTTGACAAACAACACTACAATCTTGCCGAGCACTTATGAGTTTTATCTTCCAATTTTTTTGTATCATGTACCAGCAAACTGTTCTGTCACCAGAATCACCATTCGCAGCAGTAAAACAGAGTTAGTATACAAAATTTAAATCTTTTAGTCAATGAAGTACCATCTAACACTCATCATAGGATATTTTTTGTAACAAAGTTTGTGCCATTGTTGGAATGAGCCAGTGTTGGACGTCACAATTTGCGACCGCCAATTTTTAAATTTTTAGCTCAACACAAATACCAGCGCTATCCCGCTCTCAAAATCAAAAACGTGCTCCTATGGTAATGCCACAAGAAGTCCACCCTCAAAGTCACTCATTAGACTCTCTAATACAAAACAACAAGCTCAAGAAACCAAAAAAATACGCTCACTTGGTCATTACGTCTCTACAACTTGCATTTGCATCCCGTTTGACTGGACATGCTCCGTTGCGTTCACTACAGTTCTTACGCAATCACTTATGCATTACCCACCTAATTTCAAAAAAACGCAAGCTCCACAACAACAACAACAGATGAGCACACAAATTTCATTGTCATACTCAGGTTTTCAATTAACAAACACAATTTTACACAAACAACATTATTACCTTCTCCGCTGAGCGCACCACAATCAGTTCTATTGAGCAATTTCAAGTCACTGATTATCTCAACGGCTCCCATTAACTTTGTTAACACTTGTGAAACTCAAATTTCAGATCTACTCTAACTAATGTATACTGTGTCTACTGTGACAAAAAATAAATCTTATTTCAAACAATTCTTCAATTGAGAATTTATGAGATCGCAATATTTAACACCAATCACATCAGGCTCAGTTTAATCAAATATTTGAAATAGTGAATTCCTCCCCCTATTTTCAAAGTTCATTACCAGTTAGCTTTCTCAGAATTCCCCCTATAACCTTTCTAAATTCAAGCGACTCAAGACCCAGATGACAAATTCTCACCAGTGTATTAGCAAACAACAGGATACCACACGATCATACCCTACTCTACCTTCAGAACTTGATCTGTAATTTGGCGTCCAACAACCGCCTTTTTTGGTCATCATAGCAACGGATAACAATAGCACAACAGAACTAAACAGAGAATAACATAAAAAAAATCTTATCAAATACTCAGAAACAAAGAACACATGACATGCTCAAACAAAATGAAATAACTTTCTCTGTCAAAAAATTTGTACAACAAGACGAATTGATCTTTCAACTTCGAGCAGCCGCGCCACCTGTTTTTTTGGTAGCTTCGCCATTTATTTGACAAAAGTCTACCATAAATCCGATCGATACACTAAACTGTCTACTTTGTATTTTATAATACTTTGCTATCTCGCAACGTATCCACCACAAGCTAAACAAAAATTTTCAGATTTACCCTACAAAGATTTAGTTTATACTCTAAATTTAGACAATCTTCCAGCCTCATATGAAATCAATAACCCTAAAGATACTTTAAAGTTGGATCACCAGCTGCAACGCAACTGAAAAAAAAACACAAAATTTTTTTCTTGACAAACAACACTACAATCATGCCGAGAACTTATGAGTTTTATCTTCCACTTTTTTTGTCTCTTGTATCAGCAAACTGTTCTCTCACCAGAATCATCATTCGCAGCTGTAAAACAGAGTTGATATACAACATTTAAATCTTTTAGTCAATGAAGTACCATCTAACACTCATCATAGGATATTTTTTGTAACAAAGTTTGTGCCATTGTTGGAATGAGCCAGTGTTGGACGTCACAATTTGCGACCGCCAATTTTTAAATTTTTAGCTCAACACAAATACCAGCGCTATCCCGCTCTCAAAATCAAAAACGTGCTCCTATGGTAATGCCACAAGAAGTCCACCCTCAAAGTCACTCATTAGACTCTCTAATACAAAACAACAAGCTCAAGAAACCAAAAAAATACGCTCACTTGTTCATTACGTCTCTACAACTTGCATTTGCATCCCGTTTGACTGGACATGCTCCGTTGCGTTCACTACAGTTCTTACGCAATCACTTATGCATTACCCACCTAATTTCAAAAAAACGCAAGCTCCACAACAACAACAACAGATGAGCACACAAATTTCATTGTCATACTCAGGTTTTCAATTAACAAACACAATTTTACACAAACAACATTATTACCTTCTCCGCTGAGCGCACCACAATCAGAACTATTGAGCAATTTCAAGTCACTGATTATCTCAACGGCTCCCATAAACTTTGTTAACACTTGTGAAACTCAAATTTCAGATCTACTCTAACTAATGTATACTGTGTCTACTGTGACAAAAAATAAATCTTATTTCAAACAGTTCTTCAATTGAGAATTTATGAGATCGCAATATTTAACACCAATCACATCAGGCTCAGTTTAATCAAATATTTGAAATAGTGAATTCCTCCCCCTATTTTCAAAGTTCATTACCAGTTAGCTTTCTCAGAATTCCCCCTATAACCTTTCTAAATTCAAGCGACTCAAGACCCAGATGACAAATTCTCACCAGTGTATTAGCAAACAACAGGATACCACACGATCATACCCTACTCTACCTTCAGAACTTGATCTGTAATTTGGCGTCCAACAACCGCCTTTTTTGGTCATCATAGCAACGGATAACAATAGCACAACAGAACTATACAGAGAATAACACAAAAAATCTTATCAAATACTCAGAAACAAAGAACACATGACTTGCTCAAACAAAATAAAATAATGTTTTATGTCAAAAAATTTGTAGAGCATGACGAATTGATCTTTCAACTTCGAGCAGCCGCGCCACCTGTTTTTTTGGTAACTTCGCCATTTTTTTGACAAAAGTCTACTATAAATTCGATCGATACACTAAACTGTCTACTTTGTGTTTTATAATACTTTGCTATCTCGCAACGTATCCAACCCAAGCTAAACAAAAATTTTCAGATTTACTCTACAAATATTTAGTTTATACTCTAAATTTAGACGATGTACCAGCCTCATATGAAATCAATAACCCTAAAGATACTTTAAGGTTGGATCAACAGCTGCAACGCAACTGAAAAAAAAACACAAAATTTTTTCTTTTGACAAACAACACTACAATCTTGCCGAGCACTTATGAGTTTTATCTTCCAATTTTTTTGTATCATGTACCAGCAAACTGTTCTGTCACCAGAATCACCATTCGCAGCAGTAAAACAGAGTTAGAATACAAAATTTAAATCTTTTAGTCAATGAAGTACCATCTAACACTCATCATAGGATATTTTTTGTAACAAAGTTTGTGCCATTGTTGGAATGAGCCAGTGTTGGACGTCACAATTTGCGACCGCCAATTTTTAAATTTTTAGCTCAACACAAATACCAGCGCTATCCCGCTCTCAAAATCAAAAACGTGCTCCTATGGTAATGCCACAAGAAGTCCACCCTCAAAGTCACTCATTAGACTCTCTAATACAAAACAACAAGCTCAAGAAACCAAAAAAAAACGCTCACTTGGTCATTACGTCTCTACAACTTGCATTTGCATCCCGTTCGACTGGACATGCTCCGTTGCGTTCACTACAGTTCTTACGCAATCACTTATGCATTACCCACCTAATTTCAAAAAAACGCAAGCTCCACAACAACAACAACAGATGAGCACACAAATTTCATTGTCATACTCAGGTTTTCAATTAACAAACACAATTTTACACAAACAACATTATTACCTTCTCCGCTGAGCGCACCACAATCAGAACTATTGAGCAATTTCAAGTCACTGATTATCTCAACGGCTCCCATAAACTTTGTTAACACTTGTGAAACTCAAATTTCAGATCTACTCTAACTAATGTATACTGTGTCTACTGTGACAAAAAATAAATCTTATTTCAAACAGTTCTTCAATTGAGAATTTATGAGATCGCAATATTTAACACCAATCACATCAGGCTCAGTTTAATCAAATATTTGAAATAGTGAATTCCTCCCCCTATTTTCAAAGTTCATTACCAGTTAGCTTTCTCAGAATTCCCCCTATAACCTTTCTAAATTCAAGCGACTCAAGACCCAGATGACAAATTCTCACCAGTGTATTAGCAAACAACAGGATACCACACGATCATACCCTACTCTACCTTCAGAACTTGATCTGTAATTTGGCGTCCAACAACCGCCTTTTTTGGTCATCATAGCAACGGATAACAATAGCACAACAGAACTATACAGAGAATAACACAAAAAATCTTATCAAATACTCAGAAACAAAGAACACATGACTTGCTCAAACAAAATAAAATAATGTTTCCTGTCAAAAAATTTGTAGAGCAAGACGAATTGATCTTTCAACTTCGAGCAGCCGCGCCACCTGTTTTTTTGGTAACTTCGCCATTTTTTTGACAAAAGTCTACTATAAATTCGATCGATACACTAAACTGTCTACTTTGTGTTTTATAATACTTTGCTATCTCGCAAGGTATCCAACCCAAGCTAAACAAAAATTTTCAGATTTACTCTACAAAGATTTAGTTTATACTCTAAATTTAGACGATGTACCAGCCTCATATGAAATCAATAACCCTAAAGATACTTTAAGGTTGGATCACCAGCTGCAACGCAACTGAAAAAAAACACAAATTTTCTTCTCTTGACAAACAACACTACAATCTTGCCAAGCACTCATGAGTTTTATCTTCAAGTTTTTTTGTCTCATGTTCCAGCAAACTGTTCTGTCACCAGAATCACCATTTGCAGCAGTAAAACAGAGTTAGTATACAACATTTAAATCTTTTAGTCATTGATGTACCATCTAACACTCATCATAGGATATTTTTTGTAACAAAGTTTGTGCCATTGTTGGACTGAGCCAGTGTTGGACGTCACAATTTAAGACCGCTAATTTTTAAAATTTCAGCTCAACACAAATACCAGCGCTATCCCGGTCTCAAAATCAAAAACGTGCTCCTATGGTAACGCTACAAAAAGTCCACCCTCAAAGTCACTCATTAGACTCTCTAATACAAAACAACAAGCTCAAGAAACCAAAAAATTTTGCTCACTTGGTCATTACGTCTACACAACTTGCATTTGCATCCCGTTCGACTGGACATGCTCCGTTGCTTTCACTACAGTTTTCACGCAATCACTTATACATTACCTACCTACTAGAGTCAAACGCAATTTCAACAAACGCAAGCTCCACAACAACAACAGATGAGCACACAAATTTCAGTGTCATACTCAGGTTTTCAATTAACAAACAGAACTTTGCCACAAACAACATTATTACCTTCTCCGCTGAGCGCACCACAATCAGAACTATTGAACAATTTCAAGTCACTGAATATCTCAACGGCTCCCATTAACTTTGTTAACACTTGTAAAACTCAAACTTCAGGTCTACTCTAACTAATGCATACTGTGTCTACTGTGACAAAAAATAAATCTTATTTCAAACAATTCTCCAATTGAGAATTATTAGATCGCAGTATTTATCACCAATCACATCAGGCTCAGTTTAATCAAATATTTAAAATAGTGAATTCCTCCCCCTATTTTGAAAGTTCATTACCAGTTAGTTTTCTCAGAATTACCCCCTATAACCTTTCTAAATTCAAGTGACTCAAGACCCAAGTTCTCACCAGACCCAAAAGACACAAATTCTCATCAGTGCATTAGCAAACAACAAGATACCACACGATCATACCCTACTCTACCATCAGAACTTGATCTGTAATTTGGCGTCTAACAACCGCTTTTTTGGACATCATAGCAACGGATAACTATAGCATAACAGAACTAAACAGAGAATAACACAAAAAATCTTATCAATTACTCAGAAACGAAAAACACATTACTTGCTCAAACAAAATAAAATAATTTTTTCTGTCAAAAATTTGTAGAACAAGACGAATTGATCTTTCAACTTCGAGCAGCGCGCCACCTGTTTTTTTGGTAACTTCGCCATTTAATTCACAAAAGTCTACTATAAATTCGATCGATACACTAAATTGTCTACTTTGTATTTTATAATATTTCACCTGGCTCATCTTACACGTGTCAAATACAAATTTAATCATACTACTGACGAATTCACTCTCTTCACTCCCACTACTTCTAAAACACAAACTTGCGGTGAGACTGGCGAATGTAAGACCAAGCCCGTAAATTTCCAGACTCTATCTGACCAAGTTGCAAACTGTTCTTAAACGAGAAAAATTCAAACACCCAATTTAGCCTTATGCAAAACAGTGGCAAAGAATACTTTGCCGCGAATTCTTGCTTATAAGAGGCTACAGGTGTGATCACGATAATTGATGTGTAAACAAAAAGTGTAAACACCCTTCTTTCCCACAAAATTTGAAACTCGCAGAGAAGTTACCAGGATTGGCCTTGTAAAAAAATCACTACGCGCCACAACTAATACAGTTTGATCTACTCAACAATCCACGCTCGCAATCTAACATTGTCGCAAAACAGGGATATTGTGACGTGATAATTCTCACATTTTTTTCAGCCCGATATCGAGACGTTTTCATCCAGTATTGAAGAGGCTTCCAATTTGCTACCGGTAAAAGCTCGTCAGATTTTGAAAAAACATCTAACGGTACCAAATGTACCACTTAATGTGTCACCTTACTCGAAAGCTAATATTCGAAATAAACTCAATATACCAACCTAATCACAATTTTACACCTTTTATTTTTTCCCTTAGAAAAAAATTCCCCCTTGAAGGCGATAATAAAAAAAGGAAAAACTACATTTGCTACAACAAAAAGCTCTAATGTAATATCTCTGTTTCAATATAAAAGGTTTTCCCCCATTTTATGGATTGGAAGACCAACGTTTTGAAAGAATACCCTTTTTCCATCAGAATAAAATTGAAGTTGTAGACAAAGCTACACATTACCTCGATCAATAAAAGCGCCATGCAAATGGATAAATTTGATTAGAAAGTCACGCTTGATACAAGTAACGATGACTCTATCGTCTAACGCCTTACATGATTATGGCGCGCAATAAGGTTAAGTTGTTCACACCCCGTGAAATTGAACGCCACAAAAATTTCTCGTTGTAGGCTTTATTATCACAGGAAAAAATCTATTTGCTACACTAAAAGACACAAATATAATATCCGTGTTTCAATGTAAAACAGCTTCTCCACCCTTATATGAATTAGAAGACCAATGCTTTGAATGATTACCATTATCTGTCAGAATAAAATAAAATTTGGAGACCAAGTTACACGTAAAACACTCCTTGTTAAAAAAGCACCATGCAAAATGGATAGCTTTGATTAACAAGTCACGCTTGATAGAGGTAACGATGACTCATATTGTCTAACGAATTACACATTTAGACATTTGCACAAGCTTAGATTTTTCACACCCACCCGATGATATTGAACGCTGAACCACATAAATCGGCTTCTATGCACAACAAATAGGCATGATTAGCCAAAGTTACAGTCCAAATTCTGTCGAAAAAAAATGAAATTTAACCAATTAGTAGACAACAGAGATGAGAACTTTGAAGTAGCACAGAGCGTTTTTTCACAATTAGCAAAACGAGCCCAATTACAAGCCCGGTACTCACAGTTACAAGAGCAGCACATAGAAATTTATTAAAAAATTCATAAACTTCAAAGATCTCATTCTTCTCCGTATTGATGGGCGTGATTTAGTGAAAGAAATTTTGTAAAGATTCGTTCAATAAAAATTTGGTTGTCACTGGTACGTATTAAAAGCAAAGCAATTGCCTAGACCGCATTGCTTCATTGGTCCTTCCTTGAAAATTTTTTTCGGACGCTATATCACAATAGCCGAAAACAAAAATATCAGGTTTTTTCAAATTTTTCACAAATTATCCTCCATTTAAAACAAGCGAGCGTGAAAAATTATATGCTATTATCACAAACAGAAGAAAAGAAGAAAAGCCTTAAATAGTTCTCAGACACAATTTCAAATTGAAATGAGTTTTTTACACAAATTTGGAGAATCTATTAAAAATTTTCAACACCCTGCAAAAAAAACTCTAACTCTAAACTGAAGAGCATCGATTCTACCAACATCATTTTATAACTGCTGCGAGCTTCCACCTGAACCTTAACCTAAAACAGATTTTAATTCTCTGTAGGTTCCTTTGAAAATGATCCTGATTATCAAAAAATTCCGAAGCAAGTTATCCCTAATCAAAACAAGTACTATAGCCTGGCACTATTCAAGTTTTAATGACACCACAGATGTCACCCAATGCACATCAGCTCACCTTGAGGGATCATCAATTCCTTCTTCTGTCGAGCGTACTGAATATGACCTTCTCATGATGAACCTCGTAGACATCGTCCCCTCGCCACTCACAACTATGGTGCTGCCTGATCCAAATCTCGAACCAGTGTGTGAAATGCGAGTTCTTTCGCTAATAACAGTGACTCTACTTCACCTCTTTAGGAGCAGCAGGACGGCCACGCCACTTATCATTGGCAGTGACATTCATTCCCCAGAGATTACGAATTTACTAGGATCAGCTAAATTGTCTCCAGAGATACTACACGAGGAGCGACAGACAGCACCCAAGGTACACAGGTACAGTCCTTGACTGACGAAGTTGTAGCTGAAAAATCCCAACGTTCAAAGACAGTGACAGATGTGGCAAACTGGGCCTACTCTGGAAGAATCCGCATGCAACATCCCAGATCTCAACCACTGGTTTAGCCACCACCTCAGATGCAGACACCACAATCAATAACAACAACACAACGCGCACATCGGCACAACAGCCCTGTTTTACCAGCCAACACAACAACAATTTTTCCATTATCCTCATTACAAAAAACCGACATCCACGGACAACTACCTTTGCACCGACCCTAAGCAATGGAAATAACACCCAAAAAGACATGAGAACTGTCTTGTAGGGATGTCTCCTGTACGGGTGCCACAATTGCCCACAAGCTCTCGACCAAAACATAGTCCACAGTTCAAAGGTTCACCGTCCCCATCAACACAGGCGAATCCGGATTCATTTCTGCCGACACAAGGAACATAAGACAGACCACCATGGCCAAACTTCATATTCCATCAATTCACTGGCCATCTAAGGACTGGTACGGATCACGGCATCCACGTTCTAAAAAACGTGATTTAAATAGCTATTCTTCCGGATCACACGCTCAAAGCCACTTCTACTACAAGCATCATCGGAAAACTGAAAACCAAGTAAAAATAGGAAGACCGGTACAGTAAACTCTCTCAAGTGTGCCTACTTCCCAATAAATTTCAAAATTGCGGAAGACTTTGGCACACTTCGATTTTGTTCCACTCTACGCCAGGACCCATAAGCCAATCGTTGTGCCTATTGAATACACTAAATGTGTAGACGGAGGCGCCTCAAAGTGTATGTATACCTTCGATTACCTTCACCGCGAATGAAATACGAACGTTGGCGAAAAGAGAGCTACCGAATGAACAAAATTATTTTCTCACTCATCTCTTAGCTAAACAGTCACAGTGCAAAACGGGCCTCTACATTCAGGTTCTTGCTGCTTTTCTAGCACCGGACAAACAATTTCTCAATTTCTCTGGGATTCCGGCAATCAAGCTCCGGGCTTCGAATTTCAAAATCTCTTGTAGGCTACAGTCCCACCTATGCAAGTCACTGTCCCGACGATTAAAAAAATTTTTTTGTAAAAAGTTGAGTACACTCTATTTTCGTTTCAATTGTTCATTGATTATCACTGTTTGTGTATAACTAATACTTCATGTTCCTTCTTCATAATACTATTTTTAACTTTTTTCTTCTTCTTTGTGGTTGGATCTTACTCCGAAGGAATTAAAACAAAATTAAGGTTAAAATGATTCAGTAGCTTACAATTTCATTTGTTATTGGTGAAAACGTTTTATAAAAATTTCTGCTATGTATTACTGCTAAGAATTCTGTAACCCACAGTATCTAATTTTGTATTCTAACCAGATGGTAAGCCAGTAAAGGCGCTCGAAACAAAACAGTTTCGAAAAAAGATGAAATCAAATCTCTTTAAACCAACGACAGAGACTACAGACCACAATATTCCACCCCGCTGCGGACAAATCCTCACTACATTACACCGGGAGACAGACGGACACTACAACAAGACTGACCTCACTGGCCTGCGTAATTTGCACCCGGAACCCTCACTGAAGTGTTTATTTTCAACATTTTAAACAGACGGCTGGTCTGAGAGAGCTAGGTATTCCTACTTCGTGCGGAAAAATCAACAGCTCTATCTCTTTATACTTCAAGGCGGTAAAAGTAGAAAAACTAGGATTTGACTTAATATATAACTTATGTTGCTGTCTTATGCTAAGTTTTCGTTAACAGTTTTTGTCTATTCTTGGTGGGACTGTTTCTGCAATTGTAATTTTAAAAAATTTTTTTTTCAGCGACCTATTGTAAAGTCTATTTCAGCACTTTTTCCTCTCCTCTTTTACATCTGTTGTTTCTTTATCGCTTCTTTTACTCTGCGTCCTGTCTCCAAGTCCATCTTGGTTTCAGATTTCTTTTTGAACTTTGCCAAACTGAATATTTTTGTTTCTGATATTGTAATACTTTCATATATACGACAAGTAATTTTTTCTGCTACGTTAAAAAATGTTCTATTAACTAGTAAGTCTACTTTTCGCACAGATATAAGCAGCTCTAACACTTTATAATATAAGGCTATAACGGGAGACCAAAGAGTGTGTGTCTTAATATATGATATATGTTGCTGTCTTCAAATAAATCCTCGTTAACGGTTCTTTGTCTAGTCTTGGTGGAACAATTTCTGCATTTGTAATGCTAACAAATTTTATCTTTCAGTGTTCTGGCATTAAGTCTCGTTTAGTTTTTTCCATCACCACTTTAACATTTATTGTTTCTTTTTCGTTTCTGTTACTCTGTGTGTTGCCTTCAAGTGAATTTTTATATTAGATTTCATTTTGGTTTTTTTCTCGACCGGACTTTTTTTTCTGATATTTTATTACTTTTATAAATACGACAAATAGTGGTTTCTGCTATGTTAAAAGATATTCAATCACCATAGTTTTCTCAAAACTCTATCAACTTCTGTCGCTCCTTCTACAATTATTATTGACACTTTTGTACGAAACTTTTCTGCTATATTATACTGCTAATGATACAGTAGATCACAGTATCTAATTTTGGATTCTAGGAAGAAGGTACGCCGGTAAACGTAACAAATCCATACTGAAAAAAGATGAATTGAAATCGATTAAAGCACCAACAGAGACTACAGACTACAACATTTCACCACGCTGTGGCCAAATCTTTACTACATTACAGTGGGTGGGAGACAAACGGATACTACAAGAAGATTGAACTCACTGACTTGCGTACCGTATAACTGGCACCATCACTGGCTCCACAACTGACAGGTTTTAGACACCTTACTGACGACTCTAGTCACACACATCAGTAGACAAGTACATCAGACGACGACTCTAATTGTCGACTCCGCCGCCCAAAAAAAGGGCTCATTCAGTATAATTCTACAAAATGGACAAAATAATTACGATCACGGGCGGACTCAGCACACGATATATTGAATATGAGCCTTCAGCCAACCAGAGACTGATAGGACTCTTTTTTTTTATAGCGCTGGCAAGGCTAACTTTAGTGAATCTAAGAGAAAGTTGCACTTTGTGTACCATTGATTCCGTTGTTTTAGTAGTATACTACAAATAATATTTGAGGTTTGCCTCCAGTGTAATACATTATCGGTTAGTCAGAGAAAACTAGGTAATTCTACTTCGCGGGTTGAAATGAGTAGCTCTCAACCTTTTATAATTTAGGGCTTTTAAAGAAGCAGAACTAGGGTCTGCTTTAATATACGACTTATTTTGCTGTCTTCTGATATGTCCTCGTTAACAGATCTATGTCTACTCTTGATGGAAATGATGCTCTATTTATAATGCTAACAAGTTGTCTTTTCGGTGTTCTGTTATTTAACTTTTTTTAGCCTTTTTTCCTCTTCTATTCTACTTCTGTTTTTTTTGTTTCTGATACTCTGTGTGTTGTCTCCAAGTCCATGTTTGTTTCAGATTTCCCTATGAACTCTATCGATCTGACTATTATTGTTTCTGATACTGTAACACTTTCTTACACTTTCTCATACAACATATAATGGTCTCTGCTACGATGAAACAGTTTCTGTCACCTTGGTTTCTCACGTTCCTTCAATCCCTCTCCCTGTTTCTATAGTTATCGGTGCAACTTTGGATTAATTGCTTCTGCTTCATGATAGTTTTCAGTGTTGGATACCTGCTAGTCAATTTACTGGTAGTTGGCATCCGTTAATGTTATCAGAAATTATCCGTCTGTTTGACAGGCTTTATTCCTTTTTTCTATCTTCATAAAAACCCGTAAAGCCTTCCATTATTGTTGTGACTATTTTTGCGTTATTCTCTTGGGGCTATTCTATTTTGTAGGTTTTTAGATTCTGACATAAAAAGGAAATGAGAATTTGGTCTCCGTTTGCAGCTCTGTTTATTGTATTTTAGTTTGACGTGACTTGCTACGTTCAAGAGTTTACTTGCAGCATTGTTTTGATTTCAGTTGCTTCGGTGTCGTATTATACTGCAACCGAAAAAATTGAATTTTTTGTTCAGTGTTTTACAGAAGCGTTTAGTCAGAGTGCATTAGGTGAGTCTACTTCATGCGCAGAAATAACCAGCTCTAATTCTTTATACCTTAAGTCTGTAAAAGGAGGCCTGCTAATTGTTCTCAAAATTGCTCTTATCAGAATTTTGTTAGCTCTTACTGTTCCTAATGTCCAAATATACTGATCAGATGTCTTCGGAGTCTTCAGGTTTCTCGAAGCATCTTATAAAAATCTTGATAATTACATGTTTCTGAGCTCGTAGTAAGTGAATCAGCGGTTATCGCTTACTACGATCTCAGAAACTATCCATCTGTTTGACAGGCTTTATTCTTTTTTTTCTGTTTTCATAAAAAGTCATATAGCCTTCCGTTATTGCTGTGACTAATCTTGCATTATTCTCTTGTAGCTATTCTATTTTGTAGGTTCTTATATTCCGACATAAATAGGAATTAAGACTTTGGTCTCCGTTTGCAGTTCTCCATTATGTCTTTTAATTTGACGTGACTTTCTACGTTCAAGAGTTTACTTGCAGCGTTATTATGGCTTCTTGAGAAGCAAATTGAGATGTCTTTACAGATTTTTTCTTAATCAAGTTTGATTCTGATGGTAATGCAAGGCATCTTTTTTAAGAGTTCATTTGAATGCGATGAAGCAGTTGGTTTACTTGATTAATGCCATTAATGAATGTGCTTGCTTCTACGAAACTGTTAAGATAATCGTCAACTGTGCACCCTGCATCTGTCTCATGACGTTATCTGATTGGTGCAAGTAGTGATCCATTTGATATGGTTACTTTGGTTTGTAGTTCCATTCTCTCTGTATTTCAAACACATTCGCCTTGATTGCATGGTTATGGGGTGATAGATGTCTGGAACCATTAATTCAGTTTTTTGCTATTATTGTTAATAGTATTTTTCGTACCACTATTAGAGTGTTCTATTTTTTCCTAATATTTGATACTAGATTGTTGATTTGGCTGTTTTCTTCTCTAATAGATTACGTTGTTTGTTACTGTAGCTACTGTATATTTGAAACGTATTTAATAAACTTTTCCTTTGTCATTGGTTTGCTTCATGAAATTTCACTTTTTCACTAATTTTATGTTGGTATTCTCCTTAATAACCTGTAAGTTCTTGTATAAGTATCATAAATCTTGTTTAAGTTCTAATTTGTTTTCAAGATGATCATAGAGATGTACCATATTTATTCATCAATGAAAAAGTTGTTCTGTGGGCCAGTAGCTCCATTTTAGTTTTGTTCAGCTGTCGAAATTATGTTTGCAGATCAAAGAGATGATCTTTGTGTTTACTGTTTTCTTTTTTACTTTCGTGGAATCCGACGAGTTATTTAATTATTGTTCCGACCCACTTTAGTGGGGGAGGAACTATATACTCAAATGGGTTTTTTTTGTTCAGTCAATTTTGGCCGATCGATATAATCATCGTAGAGAGTTCAGAGTGGTATCATTAAAAAGCTCGTCCAGCGTAGAATATGGAATTAAAAAGCTTTTTTCAGTTTTCGCTTTTTATAGGGAGTTATCGAGGTTTAAGTTTTTGTGAATATTTGAGGGTAATTCATCTGTTTTTATTCACATTTTCGGTCGTTTTGACCTAATTTTCGTCCATTTTGCTAAAATTTGTTCAAATTTTTTTGCTGTGGCGCTATTGATTCTATCTCTATTCTCAATTCTTTGAACTGAATTTTTAGGCTAGAATTTTTGAAAATTTTTTCAAAATTCGATTTTTTTCAGACCAAATTTGCATTTTAGGCCACTTATCTTAATTTTGCAGGAAATACATAGCTTGAAACAGCGGCAATGTTCTTTTAAAGCTGACAAACCCGCTAGTTCTACACCCGCTGGCTTTGAGAGTCTTCTGGAATTGATATTTTGCTAGTTTTTTGCAAATTAAAGCTCGATAACTATAAAAATTGCATTTTTAATTTTGACAAACTGAAAATTTTTGTTCAAAAATTTATCTATTTCGCAACCATTTGAAAAAAGTGAGTCTTTTTTAGACGCGTAGTAACATCTGGGATGATCTTGATCTCGCCATGGATGCTCAAGAGAATAAATTTTTAAGATTTTAATGGGGTGCAATATTTTTTCAAAACATTTCGGCTATGTAAAATTTTTTTATGTAAATTTCTTTTACTTACAAGATATTCAATTCAGGGCTCAAGAAGTGACAGATGTCATTCACAAAAAACGAGGCGCAACGAGATTATAACACGGTTTCATGGCAATAAGCTCATGGTTTTTGTGGCGCTGACCGATTGTTTTCGTAAAAAACTTTTATGTAATTCTTGAGTTTTACATTCATTTGCTAACTTTTTTGCAGTAAAATGACTTATTGTCCCCAGTGAAAGATCCAGTCGTTTCTTAGGAGTTATAAATCAATCTAGACAGTTTTTTTCAGTTGTTATCTAATGTCTGTTTTGACTTTGAGTATTATTGTTTTAAGAAAATATCGGTTAATTTTGAACTTTGCCACTATTTTCTATCTTTTTTCTCTCAACTTGGGGCGCAGTCTCAGTAAAAAAAACAAGCAAACACCGATTTCCTGTGGGATATAAGTTAATGTTTTCAATGGTTCTATGATCAACTAATGGTCTCTTTCTCTTTATACTACGCGTTTTCTTTAATTTTTTTTATTTTTGAGCATGGTTGTATATTTTATGAGTTCATTTTGTTTCCTTGTCAAACTATCAGAATACTGACATGACCAATTGAAGGAAAACATAGTAGGGAAAACGCACAGCGTTGGCAAAAAGCGTATCTATACATGGTATAGATATGATAATTGTTTTAGTTATAAAATTTATGCATTTTGGGCTGAGACACAATTATCTCGAAAAATTTAAATTGATTTGATTTTGTTTTTGCCCATTTTTGTCATTTTTTGTTGTTTTACGCCATTTACCTGATAACAATAGGTCTTAATTGCTTCCCCAGGACATATAAATCAAACTAGTTAAAGATTTCAGTTAATAGCTGTTTGTTTTAATGAGTTTAAAATTTAAATCAGAAAAAAATTTTAAATGCATCCCTTTGCTTTCATTTATGTAATCATGTAACTCGATCTCAACAATTAGAAGTCTCAATTACTTTTTGTTGATTCATTAGTTTTTTTGCGCTCAGCTATACCTTGTGATCTATTAATTCGACCATTATTTAAACAAAAATTTTCGAGTCTTCTATAATGTTGAATTTTTGGGTTTCTTTTTTTGTCATCTCCTCGTCGTCGTCCTTTTATAAATAAGGCTCGCTGATGTTAAAGTGAAGAAGAAGTGACAATTAACAGTTCTTGCAGGCGTCATTTTATAACTATAGTGCCCTGAATTGTGTAAAATCGTTTGAAGTTTTGGCTTCTTTATATCTTTGGTGTTTTTTCGTGGGGTCGTAACTTAGTCTCCTTATTAACAGGCCCAACTGGCTTCCTGAGGTACTGCAATTCAATCCATTACTGTTTGTTGTTATTTTCAGTCTGTTATGACTTTTGAAAATATTTGTTTTTAAAGACATATTTCGGTTTTTGAATTTCGTCATCTTTTAAATAGTTTTTCGGTCAACTTGTAGATCAGTCTCTGTAAACACGGGTCACAACTCGTTTCCAGTGCACTACAAATTGATCTCTATAACAATTTTTTCATTCAAACAATTGTTTCTCGGCTTTGTTACTACTGTTACTACAAGATTTAACACAAAATAGTTGAGATTTTTTATATTTGTACATTTTTGTTTTCTTTTTGATTTATAACGACGATCGTAGGTTCCATTGGCTTTGAAATTTTGCTCAATTGGACCTTGGATGATGACATGTCTCAGTTGCTTCCTATGGAGACATAAATGAACATTTCAGGGATTTCAGTTGATATCTGATGACATTAATAACGGTAAAATTAATTGTTTTCAAAAATAGAAACGTATTTTTGAATTTCGCACCTCTTTGCTTTTTTGTCGACTTGTTAACCAGTCGCAGTGAGCACAGGTCTCATATTTTTTCTAATGAAGTATAGGTTAAATTGTTTTGTTCAGTTTTTACCTGATGCGAGTTTGATTTTATGATTTTGTTTATTAAATCTATCGAATTTTGGTCCTAATTTGTGTTCGTTGTTTAATATTTATTATTGTCCTTTCTAGTAGTCCTGTTTTCAACGGGGTTCATCGGCCCTCCAGGTTTGCATTATTGTATTTGGTTCTGCTTTTTTCACCCCTATTCTTTTAACCCCCTATCTTCTAACCCCGATTTATCCACCCCTCTATCATTTGACCCCTCTCCTATTTCACCCCTCTATCATTTCATCCCGCCAATTAGCTGTCGAGATTAAAGCATGTTTTCACATAATTAAATGGATAAACTAATCCCACGTTCGGTTCTGATAGTTTTATATCAAATACCACGGGCCGCTGAGGCATGGCCCTCATATGATAACTAATATTGATTAATAATAATCAAATAGACTAATAAATACTCTAATATGATTTAACTATTTTTTTCAAAAAATAACATATGGATAAAGTGCAGATTAAGATTTTTGACTTTTTGTATCAAATTCAACAGCTAATAATTTTAGTAGTTTGTTGCGGCGTGTGCAAACAACTTTAATCTTTGTTAGACCAATATCTCTTCTGTTTTCGGCCATGTCAGTCATAATTTATTCTGTCCAGACCAGCGTCCTGTCACTTTCGCTGTCATCCAAGGTCAGGCTTTGGCTCTATTAGAACTACTATTTGATTGTTGTTGAGTGTGGCCCAGACTTGAGTCGGCTTGCGGCTCAAGTACAGACGGAAGTAATCTTTTATCAGACATTCTCCGACAAAAGTGACCTCTAATATGAATTTCTCAGACGGTGCGCTCCAAACTCACTAATTGCTCGGAGTATGCTCAAAGATATCTCTGATCAGACAAATCACAGGCCGAAGTGACCTCTGATCAGACTATCGTGAGCTCCATTCTCAAGACTATCGAGCACTCAGAAAAGATCTAGGCTACTGTTGAGGTTTCCAAGCGACCTTTACCCAGAAGGGTCCCCGAACACTGTCCAGACTACAGTGAGCTCGAAATTCGCTCCAACCAGAACATCATATAAATGAGACTAAAAACAGGAGACCTAGCAACTTTTTTCGTAGTTAAACTAAAGTATTCATTCTGGATGTCTTACAACTTGATTAGCAGTGGTAGTCTGTGGTTACAATATGGTTTGCTTTGGACAACTTCTTAACCCAAACTTTCTCTGATTTAATGAGCAAAATCAGGTCACCAAATTTTGTTTACAAGGAAGGCTACAGTAATCGCTCTTAACATTTTTAAATTTTTACTCTAGTGCTATTCTGTCCATACAATGCCGTTCATTTGGAGAAATCCTTGATTAGTTAAAGTTTCTGTTTTCAAATAAAATTAAGCCAAATAGAGATCTTAAATATGAGACCTGCTGTCTTTTATTCTAGGAAAGCTACAGCCATCATTTTAAATGTTTTACAGTTTGCTTAATAGTGGTTGTTAGGGGTTACCCTTTGTTTGGTTCACTTTAGTTCGCTTGGGTTTCCAGATGAGAAGGGAGGTGGTAAACACTACCAAATCATGTTGGATCGAAATGTTTGTTGGTTCAACCTGAAAATTTATCCGATGGTATTTCAGCTATTCTTTCAGATCTTAGCGCCTGAAACTGCTTTTGATCAGAATATCGTGAGTTCGAAGCCGCCTCTGATCAAACTATCCAGCGTTTGAAATGTCCTTTGATTAGACAATTTTACACATGCAAAATCTCTTCTGATTAGACTAAAATCCGTTCGAAAACCTCCTCTGGTCAATTTTGTGTGCACCCGAATCCACCTTTGCCCAGTCTGATGTGCCCTCAAAGACACCTCTGGTCGGACCAACCCTGACGCAGGTGACCTATGATCAGATAAAATCCAGAAAATTGTCCAGACTAAAGTGCGATCAAAGACGTTTCCCGACGTTACATATTTGCGCTCAGTGATAGTCTGATTCGAGGTAACTTGACCTCAGCCTGTAGACCTCGACAGGGGAATTCGCCGCAATTCACCGTATTTTTGATACCACTTGCTTAATTACAAAATAGTTAAAATCGAGTAGTGCTGCCTTGAAATAATATGAGACTTTTATAATCGTGGGAAAGATGCCCATCGAACGGTTGTTTATTGCAGGGAATGAGGTGAATTTTTGAGACTGTTGACAGATGCGATGTAATTTTTTTCTGACTCTTTGTTCCACTGAAAGTTTCCATTATATGTTTCTTTGTTAGGCTTTTCGTCGAGCTCCATCTTTGAAACAGCTTTTTATTAGACATTTTTCGCTCTTTTGAGACTCCATTTGTTTTTTAAAAAACAGAAATCTCAGTAGTTGATAAATCAACCATGTTGACAGGATTACTTTTTGTTGTTTTTTTTATCGAATGGTATCTCAGGTTTTAATTTTTTTTTTCGTTTTATCTACTTTGCTGCTTCTCTTTTGTAATTGCCCAAAACTTTTTGGTTTGTGTCACCAATACCTGTTTTTACCCTTTGTTTAAGCAAAAACACATTTAAAGTGACAATTTCGATTCCTTGATAGAGTAACCCAGTTAATGGAACTAACAACGCCAATAAATACAAATACAATTGTTTCAGCTTCCAGTTTTGTGCATTTCTGAAAAAAATTGCGTGGCTACGAATAAATTGTAATGAGACGTGATTCAATGAACACAGACAATTTGAATCTTCTTTTTCTTTACAGATTTTTTGATTAGTTTTTGATTGTTTAGATTAGTTTTTGATTGTGTAGAACTTTGGGATTTCAATTTTCAGTATACATTTTTGGCTCTGCTGCAGAAAGTTTTGCCTATTTAATCATAGAAACTTTCTTGCCACAAAAAATTTATTCGGCTCTGTAGCGATTTTTGTTTTGGTGTTTAGTCAGATAAAATAAAAGAAAATGATTAGCTGGTTATCATGCCTTTTTACTTTTGAGTAGACATACAACTTTAAAAAAGGGACAAATTAAC
>NC_134474.1:55240436-55289628 GCF_964194025.1 Convolutriloba macropyga | reverse complement strand
AAAAAATTAAAAACCTGCTATGATTGCTGTTTTTTGATCATGCAACAGTGTCCAGACAATTAAAAATTGCTCAGTGATAACTAAAAAATTCAACCAAATTGGAGACAAATGTGAACCGAATGTATAGTTGCAGTATTGGCAGCACTCTCGCTCGCTAATATTGTGATTTCTCATAATTATTCGGCGATTAAATTTTGATATATTTTAATTCACGTCTTGCCACAGGTGTTGAAATCAACAGAAGGAAAACTCTGAGCGAGCGATTGGGACTGTTTAGCGCTAGGACATCAGTCGAAAAGAAATCAAGCAAAATGTTGAGCGTTTGAAAGGTTATGTCCAAATTAGGAAGATTAAGGTCGTCATAGTCTTTTTGCACGGAAAGCTTCAAATCCTTAAAGTTAAAAGCTTTACATGTTTTCATTTTAAAGGTAATTTAATTAATTTTTTTCAATTGGTTTTTGTGTATAATGTGAAACTCAAGTTCGTTCTGATAAACTGGTGACTGAAATTGGAGAACACAGAGTAAGAAGCGATTCAACAAAAAACAATCTCAGAAGACTTTTTCAGGGATTTATTTGAACCATGTTTTAAATAGCTGTTTGAGATCTTTCTTATGACATCTACAAATCGTCTTTGACAGTTTATTATTTTCAAAAAGCCCACTGAAATTGAAACAAAAATGGTTAATTGTGTCAGTTAATACTAAAATTTGAAGAAATTTGAAATAATTTTTCAAATAAAATTTACTAAGTTAGATCCGAAAATGTCAATTAGCGCTCAATTTGGTAACTCTTGGTACTTTTCAGCGCTATTTACTGCTTTTCGGGCGCGCTTTTTGCAATGCATGTAGTGCTGTGACCTCCAAACTTGAACCTCAATATTTGTGAATCGGGTTTTAGAAACTTAGATTTATCTGCAAACCGTATCAACTGGTCCATTCCGGACAGTGTAACTCTTGGTAGAGTAGTTTCTATACAATGGACTATATCCCCCGCTGCAAAAGTAGCTAGAGGTCAACCCCGTCCCTCCCCCTGCAACCCCAGATCCATGACTACCAATTTCACATTTCTCATCTTGCTGCACATCGTCTATATACTGTCCATGGACGTTCTGTTCAGTCGATGTTTCCTTGTTTACTAAACTTGACCCTGGATTTGTTTGTTTCTGCTGGGAAATTGACATTGCGTGGCTGTTTAGAAAGGCTTGTGTTTTCTCTGACATTTCTCGAACTAAGTCTAACGTATACTGCAATCTGTACGACAAATCGCGAGCAGACAAACGACAACTCTTCGATTCTGACGAGCCAAAACAACTTCCGAAGTCTATTCGATGTTCCGTAATTCCTGAGTTGAGGTATTGTTTAGTTCTTCTAGTAAGATCATCAGTTTTTAATGATAATAAGAGAGGAGATGGAATTTTCAAATAGTCATCGTCACAGCTTGCTGGTGATAGTGTTAATGTTGGCCGTTCCAAATTTAAGTATTCGGTTGTTATTTTGCTAGCAAAGTTATTTGCAGCTATCGGTCCAGTATAAGAGTCCGTTTTGAATCTGTAAGCCGGCTGACTTTCGGGTCGCTCCGGAGTCTGTTTTGTGTTATGTACAGAATGCGCTTTGATACAACGGATGTTATTTATGGAAGCAGCAGTAGTAGCCTTAGGAACAGTTGTGGAAAAGGCTGATGAAAGCGAACTAGTGCTGGAGTGTTTCAGGTTTTGTTGGTAATTTTTGAGATGTGGGGAATCATGACGCCAAAGTTGTGCGTATGTCTCTCTTTCTCTAACTGGTGTCATGCATAATAGATTAGTGCACGCGCCGGTGAGTTGAAACAGAGGGGATGGATGCGCTAAGTGGTCTTTAAGACTTGAGTGGCTTTATTCCTAATTCATGCATCTTCAAATGCAGGTGAATCTCCTCATCACCAATCCCCCCAAATGTCATCAGCGCTTTTGTATCTTCACAACCAAAAATTCCACTATCATGCATTATGCACTGCAACATCTGCCACCGTACCTTCATTAAGACGACCGCTCAATAAGCATAAAATCAGCACAAATTTTAATGTAACAAAATTTTTTGAAATAATCAGTTGTTACAATATCAGCGCTCAGCTTTTTAAAATTGACTGAATAAGGCAAAAAACGTTGAAGCCGAACTAATGTCAATCTACATAAAATCGGCTAAATGAACTTTTGATTTTAAGTATGCTATTTAGTGCACTAGACGCAAATATCTCCCAAATTTCTCAAGATGTTTTTATCGATTTTTGAGAGAACCATTCATAAAAAATTCGTGAATAAACTATCCATTAAAATCTAACAATTTTTGTTAGTTGTTGACAAACATAAAATTTGCTCACAATTGCTTTATGCAAGAAAAATGAATAAATATATTGACTTATAAGCACTCAATTTTGCCTCGGCAATCAATAGATAATAATGAGCGCAAAAGGTGCTCAATTTTATGATCATTTACGATATCATAAAGTCATTTGGAGACTAAAACCACCAAAAATATTATAATACTTGTATCCATTTTTGTCATGTTTTAACAGCGGGATAACCAAACGATTTTGTACTGGTAATCAAAACTAAATCTGCGCTGTTTTACAAATTAACAGAACAAGATATTTTCAACATTTGCTCAGTTTTGTTTATTTTTTGTTCACATTTGTTGATTTTTTTCAGCGGTATTTAGATGAGCTTCAAAGTGGTTTTTGAAGAGGTCGGATGCATTATCATCTGCGCAGCTGACCATAACAAAGTCTATCAATTTATGGTAACAGGTTCTGGTATTGATGAAATTTATCTAAGTTCTTCAGATCTTTAGTTGTGAACCAAGGAGCATTAACTTAATGGTCATATTAAAAAAAAACTGAAAAAGCTGAGCTAAAAATTGAACGTGAGAGTGTTTACTATTTCTTTATTGACTATCTCACCATAATTTTCTATTCATTTCCTACACTGAATAGTGTTGATACAGTTAATTGAACGCCTCAGTTTATCAATAACTTTTACATTTGGAGCGATTATCTTTTTGATGATGTTTTCCTATTATTCAAGAAAGGGTTTTATGTCGAGTAACACCAAACGTGGCCTCCCAACAAAAAATGTACCTAAAATAATGAGATGAATGTTTGCAGAGCTATACCTTCAATTACTTTCGAACTCGCAAAAAATGATGACGGAAGCCATCAACGGATGCTGCGTATTTACAACCATGGTTAAATAATCGATTTTATAGAAAATTTAACAGATCCGCCCAAGAAAGACTGTGCGCAGCACAGAATGTCCCACATACGTCTCAAGTTTGACAAGAAATTAATTTCTTTTGCTCTGAGAAAAGAAGCTATATTGATTATCTATGTGGTGAAACTCAAGTTCAGGCGAATTTTTCAGAAAGTGGCATACTGGTGGAACCATTAACATTCTCTGCAAATTAAGATCAAAATAAAAATTTTGCAGTGAAAGAGTCATTATTGAAAACAGGGTCATTAACAAACTCGAGTTCAATGTTATATCAATTTTTTGTCGTTCGATCAGATGTTTCGTTTCCGTTTGTTTTTTTTAATATATCTTTTATTCTTACTATTGTGAAGAAATTGGATCAAACTAAACTGAAAATTTGACATACAAAAAGAGTAGAAACTTTGTTTCATGTGTTTTCTTCAATTGTTCACGTGAACAGTAAAATTACACTTCTTTCACTGTTCACGTGATAAATAAAAAAAATACGAAAAAAACTCTCTTCGAAGTCTTCTAACTGCGTTATTCTTTTTGCATAAAACATTTATTGCACGCTGATTCTTTACATTATAGGCTTGATCAGTTTTGTGCATAACGAGAGGATACACAAACTTAATCACAAATAAGTAACAAAGATCTGAGCAGATTTGAACAAGATAGCGTTTTTTCGATCTTTTCCCGGTCAATTCTGTTTGCTGTTTTTCTAACAAACCTGAAACATTTAATTAAGTTCAATGTTAGCCAAATCAAACTTTTAACCAACTGAAACCATGAACAGATATAAGGCTTCTATAGCATTTCATTTACGCCCTGCGTGATGAAATTAAATCAATCAGCTAGAACGAGCTTCAAAAGCCACAAAATTTAAATTTCAGGAAAACAGATGTGTGATAAATTAATTTTTCTTCTGCTTTGCTCATGTTTTTACGTTTTCCGTTGTTTTCGATTCCAATAGTTTTTGAGTGACCAATTACATAAGTTGATAGTCAACTTCAAATTTTAAATATGTTGAAACAGTGTTCTTATGTATAGTTTAGACATACTGTAAACTTTAACATATATATTTTTTCTACCGTTAATTTATTTTTTCCAAACCCGTTTTCTTTTCGTATAATCAAAATATTATGTCGACTCCTTCAAAAATTGAACTCATTGAAAAATTTTATCGAGTGGAGACAAAGGATTGGCCTATCGACATCTAAACTAACGAGAACCAACAAGAGTCAAGAAAACACAGAGCCAAAAACTAACAGTTTTTTATTTTGCTTTTGCTATTATTACTCTTTCAAATAATGATGTCTTAAACCGTTTCGCCACTAAACAAATTGTTTTCTGACAACATTTCACAGTTGCAGAGTGTTCAAAAATCTCGTGATGACAACAACATAAGAACTACATGTCAAACTTAACGGCGTCTTCAAATTTGCTGGCGTAATTGTTATCATTTTAGTAGTTTTCCTGAACAGCAAGTGTTTCCCATTCGTTGATGTGTGTGTCGTGTCACCAAAAAAAATAAATCAAATTAGAAAAAAAAATTGATACGGTTTAAAAACTAAAAAGAAGATCAAAAGATAGAATAATTAAATTTTTGGCTATATGTGGAACATATTGAGCTACAAAAATGAAAATTTAAGTTGGGTGTTAAGAGGAAGAGAAGAAATTGTAGAAAAGTGAATTAAATATGGCTGTAGTTATTTGATTTTATCTTTCGAATTCTTGTGTTGAATAAAAAAATTCTATGGAATTTTTGAATTTTCATAGAAAATTTGTGCAATTAAAACTAGTTTATGTTGCAGGAACTCATTAAAAAACAAGGCGGCTCGGTAATGTGCGATGGCACATAAAGTTCCGACCACGCCCATCCACAATTTTGGCATAATTGTCTACCAAATGAGGAACAGATAGAAAAACCCAAAAATTATTTTTTGCGAATCCCAAAAAAGCCCAAGTCTTTTTCAAAAAATTCTGTATGAACGATAAGATAGCCTCCAAAGCAAATAACTCAGTGGAGTAAAAATTGATGCATTAGATTGCTGTAATATGTCAATATTAAGAAAGCGAGTCTAGACGAACAGCAAAATCAAACAACAACAACAACAAACATTAATTACATCAAAAAATTTATGTCCCTCTTAAAAACTAAATTTAATAACAAAGTCAACATACCGTCAGATAAACCTAAAACTAAACAAAAAAAATTTATAAATCACCAGAAAACATATGCGACCAGTCCATAAAAAGGTTTGGTAACAATTATACAAAAAAGAACAAAAACAGTAAAATAAAAAAATTAACTTATTTTTTTGAAACAGTTAACTTCAAAGTAATAAATACCATTAGGAATCAACTAATATTACCACAAATTTACGATTACCACTGCTTCTATAGAAGGGCATTAGGACCTGTCCTTATTCATTTTTTAAAGCGGCTAAAAAGAACAACAAAGAACAAACAAAATTTCAATTGAAACTTGCCAGAAAACGCTGTCAAAACCGTCAAGCCAAATTTTGTCACTCAAAACATATTTGATTGCGCCTTCTTCAAACAACTATAATGTAGTGCGTGGCCATTCATTAGTAAGACTAGGTAACAAGTAGAGAAAAAAGCAAAGTGCTAAAGTATGTAATACTTTTAATTTTTTTTTCGAAACAAAATTACATTCAATGTGATGAAAGGCATTAATTACAAAAAAAGCTATTTAAATAGGGTCGTTCTTTCATGAAAAGGAAGCCCTCGAGAACTTCAATTATCCAGAATATTTCTTGCATCTACAAAAAGAACGTCAAATATGACAAAAATCAAATTAATTTACTTTTTTTTGTGAAAAACCGGTGGCAAAGCCAGTAAGGTCATAACAAATTCTTTAAAAAAAGATTTTGGGACACCAATCCCTTTTATTCCCTTGAAACCCATAATGTCATATTTGACCTGTAATTAACTAACGAGATTAGGTAACAAAATCAAACATAAAAAGAACAAAATTGCGAAATTGAAAAGTTTTTTTTTTAATTTTGGAAAACGATTGTTTTCAAAGTCATGAAAGCCCTCAGCTATCTACTAATATCAGAATATCGGTTCTTCTATTTTTTCATGAAAATCCAATGAAAGCTATCACTATACAGGAAATTTCGTACGACCGAAACGACAAAGTATAAATGACAGTTAGACAAAATTTAAAAAATTTAATTGATTTCTTCAAGAAAGAGGCGTCGAGGCCGTTAAAACGATGATGTACATCTTTCACGATTTTAAAATGTGCCTTATTCTGAACGCTAATAATGTGACATGAGAATTGTGATAATGTGTTAATGTGACAAAATTAGAAAACGTCAAAAATTGGCAAATATCAAAACAAACAAAAATCTGAAATCTTGTAGTGTCAAAGAAAGAAAACAATAACTTCAGGCTTAAAACTGCAACCGAGAATAAATGTTAAACCAGTAGAAAGAAGAAGCATTCTTTCTTTGCTTAAACTAAGCTGGAAGTTGAACAAATTAATAAAAAATAGAGGAAAAATTAATTAAGCCATTATTTATTGAAAAGTCAATTATTTTTTTTTAAAAAAAGAAACAACCATAAACTTTCAAGTAAAAGAACTGAATGGATTAACTTCGAGCTGCTTAGTAAGCGAATTGGTTGGACCTATCACTCCTGAGCTTTGATTTGATATGTTCTGTTCTTTATTATTAAAAAAAAGGTCTTTTTTTAAAAAAAAGACCGACTGATTACAACCCGATGTTTTTTGGATTGTAACAGTCCAAGAATGGCCCAAAACTATCCCTGCTAATGCTTATTGTCCGTTAGGTACAATTGATTTTTCGAATTTTGTAGATATAGATAATTTGTTAGTTGAAAACTCAAAATAAATTCTGCATTTTTGATAATCAACGAGTAAAGTTAGCAAAAAAGGCAAAGTTTTAACTACAGAGCACCCTCAGCGGACTCTGAAGTAGAAATAGCCCCCCTCTGAGTCTACAAAGGTTGTATGAGTGTTGTTTAGGGGTGTACTGTCGGCAAATTTAATCAAAGTGTCCTAAAGTAGCTTATTTCGTGCTGTTTTTGATGAAAAAGGCTAAATTTTGAAATGTTTATCCAGATTTTTTGACCAAAAAAAATTAAATTAAAACAATCAACAATGCTTGTTCGTCTTCAAAAATAAAATAAACGACACTATTTTTAAAAATTATAGCAAATTTTAGCAAAACTGACGAAAATTTATGCAAAAATTCCGGAAAATGTGAATAAAAACAACGTGAATTCACTCTACTTTTCTCAGAAGTTTAAACCTCTATAACTCCCTGTAGAAAACGAAAATTAAAAAAATCTTTTTAATTCCATATTCTACGCTGGACGAGCTTTCTAATGATACCAGTCTCAACTCTCTTCGATGAATATATCGATCGGCGAAAATTCACGGAACAAAAAAAACCCATTTGAGTATATAGTTCCTCCCCCCTCAAGAGGGTCGGAACAATAATAAAACTACAGACGAATCCCTCATAGAATCCATTTTCCTTTTCCCTTAGACGTTCACACTTCGTGCTTCAATTTAGTTTAACGTCTTCATTTGCAGTTCTCTTCCAGATTTTTTTTTAAAAAATTCTACTTTCTTAAACGATTCTAACTCAAAAGATTTCAACTCAGACCTTGGGAAACGCAATCAAAAACCTTGTCGGGGATTAATACACTAGAAAATACAAGTACACTTTTACGTACAAACAGTTTTCAGCTGTGTTTGTAATTTTTTCGGTGTTAAGGAATGCAAAACAATAAACGATCAATTACACTTTTTCTTTCACTTAAGATTTTACATTCAATTAATATTTACAAGTGCTCAATTTTTTTATTATATTTCTAAAACTACAATGCTCTATAGTATAGAAGAATTCAAAATTTAATAGGAAGTTTAGTGTACGTAAAAGGAAAAATAAACAAAATTGATAATTTTTCTTGCAATATCAAAAGCATTTTCATTTGTCAAGAAAGAATATAGAAGGCTTTATTTTTCTGATGCAAAGTCAACAATGCCGTTTTCTGTTAATTCAGAGCTGAAGAAGAAGCGACCAGCGTTTATTTCTAGTCAAAATGAAAGTCACCAAAATCGCTGGGAACGATAGTGACATTTTTCAATTAGCAGACCAATCGATTTGTTTGCTGTTATTTGTTCATTAGATTAAGGCGAAAACTTCTGTAAATGAAAATAATTTTACCTCAAATAGAGGTTTCAAACGTAAAAAATTTGATGTGCGAAAATGCATATTTGCAGCAAGAAGTTTCTGTTAATGGTAAAGCGTTTATCATTTGATGTCCAAAATTTTACAAGCTCCTGAAACATGTTTGTCATATTAAGTGTTTAACCAAATGACTTTTTGAAATTGCGTCGAAAGGTCCCAAAAACTCTTCCTCTTCGAATCTCTCCCTTACCCGAGTGTTGTCGCCATTAAAAACAAACAGCAAAACGAAACACAGATAATCTAAATCCAAATTTTTGGATTCGATGGAAATGATGTATGTAAAAAATTGAAAACAAAAACAAATAGCTTTACCAATTTTTGATGTAATTTTTCCAATTTTTTTTTGTGGAAAAAATTGGAAGAATGACAAACAAATGAAACAATCCTGAGATTCTAGAGCTTACCTGCATTAAATGAAATCCAACCTCATTCACATTAAATAATGTATAGGTAAATTTACCTGAACAGTGTGCAGGTAGGACCTTGCGCAGGTAAAATTTATCTGCAAAATTGTCCCCGAAATTGCTTATCTGCATATTAGTAAGGTAAACTACCTGCAATTTATTTGTGATTTTTATTGCACAAATTTGAAGCAAACCTTAAAATTTTTCCAGGTAAACTGAGTTTGAAAATAAAAACTTGAAGCTTGTCTTTTCAGACAGGAAAGACGATTCCATGACACTTTTGATTCCTAGGATTTTTCCAAAAAATGAAACTTCAGAAATTACTCTGGAGCTTCTGTTTTTTTTTTGTATTACATTCGCTGAATCAGAAAAATTGGTGCAATTTTATTTCTTATAGCTGTGATAATTTTATATGAACACAAGGACACATATAGTCAATAAATTGTTAGAGTTTTAAATTGTCAGCCTACTTGATTTTAAAATTCGTGGTTAATATTGATACTAAATCAGTAAGTAGATCAGCAGAACGATTCACTAACTGAGCAATCGGGTCTTCACAAACCTTTTTGCGAAATTTAAAAAACTGTCCAAAGAATTCCTATGAACGTTACCAATGATTATACCAATAAGAGATTTTGGTGAACTAACTTCAATCATGGTTTGGAGAAATTAAGTTAACGGCAAGTTTTCTGAATAGTTGCACTGCCAAAAAAGTAAAATTTTATAACAACTAATTTGACTTTTTACGGGACTACAAAACAGGATGTAGTTATCAAAGCCATTCATGCCCATTGATGTATTTGAAACGTGTCAAATTGTAATCCTCACGAGCAAAAATTCTTCTTTATGTCTGTTTACTAAAAAAAGGAGTACCATCGGTCTTCAGAGTTCCTAAAAGTGTCTAGGAATCATTTTGCTGTTGTTGAGTTTCAGAGACATTTTTTTTTGAGATTCTGCAGCGTAGCAAGAGTAAATAGACGAATACAATAGCAATATAGACTATACAGCTAATTCGACGTTCAAACTAAAACAACTTCAGGCTTTTTATTACCATTTCTCTAAAATTGCATATGATCAGACTACATAACAATCTACTTGGACTTCTTCTAAACTGTTGATGATCAAGCTATAGAAATACAATAGACAGGAAGACAGTATGCTTGTTCAAATTTCTGTCTTTATTCCGACAAATTTTCAACGACTGATAATAGAATGTTTCCGCGGAAGATCTTGGCTTTGATTTTGCGTACTAAATTCAAGCTAAATATTGATAACTAACCAGTAGATCTTGCAAAACCATTCTCTAATTGAGCCAGCAGCATAGTTCATATTGCAGCCAGGCAATCGGGTCGTTACAGAATATATGGAGGAATTTGAAAAAAAAGTGCCGAAGGAAATCAACGAATAATACCGAAATTTACGCCAATAAGAGTTTTTGGTGAATTAAACTTCAATCATTGTTTGGAAAAATTAAGTTAACGGCAAGTATTCTGAATAGTTACAGTGCCAAGAAAATAAAGTTTTATAACAACCAATTTTTGATTATTAACAGGATTGCTGAACAGGATGTAAGTATCAAAGCCATTCATGACCATTGATGCATTTGAAGCGTGTCAATTTGTATTCGTCACGAGCAAAAAAATTTTTATATGAACATTTACAAAAACAGAAGTGTAAAATCGTTTTTCATAGTTCCATAAAAGTATCTTGGAGTCTTTTGCTGTTGATGAGTTTCAGAGACAGTTTTGTTATTCTGTAGCGTAACAAGAGTAAATGGACAAATAAAGTAGCAATAGAGGTTAAACAGAAAATTAGACGCTCACTTTAAAACAGCAACAGAATACTAAAAACACAATCTTACTGATAATACGACGTTTTTTTCTAGAGGTTTTCTAGAGACACACTTTTCCATAAAAGCTCGCCTTGAAACCCAATATTGTGTTCGAATCACCTTATTTGGAACGTTTCGACTCATGATAGCATAAATTTTGTCCCCCAAATTTCTGTAACACCAGTTTTTTGCTGCTAAAGGGCTCAATTTTTTTCAGGGCCCGAGTTCAAGGCTCTTTGTTTTCAGTTCTCTAAAACTGCATATGATCAGACTACGTATCGTTCTCAATTAAAAATGACAAACTGTGATTCCTTCAAAACTGCTGATGATCAAGCTATAGGAAGACAATAGGCATACAGACAGTATGCTTGCTCTAATTTCTAGCCGTATTCTGACAAATTTTTACTGATTGATAATTGTAAATTGTTGAGGAAGATCATGACTTTGATTTTGAGTACAAAAATCATGCTAAATATTGAAAAAATAAAATGGTAGATCTTGCAAAACGATTCGCTAATTGAGACAGTAGCGTAGTTCAATTTGCATCCTTGCAATCGGATCTTCACAAAAAAACTTGCAGAAATTAAAAAAGTGCCCAAAAAGTCAACAAATCGTACTGAAATTTACGCCAATGCGAGTTTTTGGTGAACTAGGTTTCAACCATGGTTTGGAGAAATTTAGTTAACGGCAAGTATTCTGAATAGTTACAGTGCCAAAAAAGTAAAAATTATTATAACAACTAAATATTGATTATTTACTGGATTACGCAACAGGATGTAAGTATAAAGGCCATTCATGCCCTTTGATGTATTTGAAACGTGTCAATTTGTAATCCTCACGAACAAAAATTCTTCTTTATGTCTGTTTACTAAAAAAAAAGAGTACCATCGGGTCTTCAGAGTTCCTAAAAGTGGCTAGGAATCATTTTGCTGTTGATGAGTTTCAGAGAATTTTTTTGAGATTCTGCAGCGTAGCAAGAGTAAATAGACAAACACAATAGCAATATAGACTATACCGCTAATTCGACGTTCAAACTAAAACAGTTTCAGGCTTTTTATTACCATTTCCCTAAAATTGCATATGATCAGACTACATATCAATCTACTTGGACTCTTCTAAACTGTTGATGATCAAGCTATAGAAATACAACAGACAGGAAAACAGTATGCTTGTTCAAATTTCTGTCTTTATTCCAACAAATTTTCAATGACTGATAATAGAATGTTTCCGCGGAAGTTCATGGCTTTGATTTTGCGTACTAAAATCATGCTAAATATTGATAACTAACCAGTAGATCTTGCAAAACCATTCTCTAATTGATCCAGCAGCATAGTTTATATTGCAGCCAGGCAATCGGGTCGTCACAAAATATATGGAGGAACTTGAAAAAGTGCCGAAAGAAATCAACTAATAATATCGAAATTTACGCCTATAAGAGTTTTTGGTGAATTAAACTTCAATCATTGTTTGGAAAAATTAAGTTAATGGCAAGTTTTCTGAATAGTTACAGTGCCAAAAAAATAAAGTTTTATAACAACCAAATTTTGATTATTAACAGGATTGCTGAACAGGATGTAAGTATCAAAGCCATTCATGACCCTTGATGTATTTGAAGCGTGTCAATTTGTATTCCTCACAAGCAAAAAATTTTTTATATGACCATTTACAAAAACAAAAGTGTAAAATCGTTTTTCATAGTTCCATAAAAGTATTTTGGAGTCTTTTGCTGTTGATGAGTTTCAGAGAGAGTTTTGATATTCTGTAGCGTAACAAGAGTAAATGGACAAATAAAGTAGCAATAGAGATTAAACAGAAAATTAGACGCTCACTTTAAAACAGCAACAGAATACTAAAAACACAATCTTACTGATAAAACGACGTTTTTTCTAGAGGTTTTCTAGAGACACACTTTTCCATAAAAGCTCGCCTTGAAATCCAATATTGTGTTCGAATCACCTTATTTGGAACGTTTCGACTCATGAAAGCATAAATTTTGTCCCCCAAATTTCTGTAACACCAGTTTTTTTCTGCTAAGGGGCTCAATTTTTTTCAGGGCCCGAGTTCAAGGCTCTTTTTTTCAGTTCTCTAAAATTGCATATGATCAGATTACGTATCGTTCTCAATTAAGTATGACAAACTGTGATTCCTTCAAAACTGCTGATGATCAAGCTATAGGAAGACAATAGGCATACAGACAGTATGCTTGCTCAAATTTCCAGCCGTATTCTGACAAATTTTTACTGATTGATAATTGTAAATTGTTGAGGAAGATCATGACTTTGATTATGAGTACAAAAATCATGCTAAATATTGAAAAAATTAAATAGTAGATCTTGCAAAACGATTCGCTAATTGAGACATCAGCGTAGCTCAATTTGCACCCTTGCAATCGGATCTTCACAAAAAACTTGCAAAAGTTAAAAAAGTGCCCAAAAAGTCAACAAATTGTACTGAAATTTACGCCAATGCGAGTTTTTGATGAACTACGTTTCAACCATGGTTTGGAGAAATTTAGTTAACGGCAAGTATTCTGAATAGTTACAGTGCCAAAAAAGTAAAAATTATTACAACAACTAAATATTGAGTATTTACGGGATTACGCAACAGGATGTAAGTATAAAAGCCATTCATGCCCTTTGATGTATTTGAAACGTGTCAATTTGTAATCCTCACGAGCAAAAATTCTTCTTTATGTCTGTTTACTGAAAAAAAGAGTACCATCGGTCTTCAGAGTTCCTAAAAGTGGCTAGGAATCATTTTGCTGTTGGTGAGTTTCAGAGAATTTTTTTTAGATTCTGCGGCGTAACAAGAGTATATAGACAAACAGCAATATAGACTAAACAGCTAATTTGGCCTCCAAACTAAAATAACAAAGAGAAAACTCAAAACTGAGTCTTACTGATAATTTGACATTTTCTCTAAAATTTTTCTAGATAAATTTTTCCAGTGTTCGCCAGGAAATCAAGCATTGTGTACGAACCACCTTGTTTGGACAATTTTGACTAATGAGAGCATAAGTTTTGTTCTCCAAATTTCTGTAACACCAGTAGTTTTTTTCTGCTAAGGGGCTTTTTTTGGGCGCAAGCTTCAGGCTTTTAATTATCATTTCTCTAAAATTGCATATGATAAGAGTACACATCAATCTTGATTAAGTATGATATACTTTGACTCCTTCTAAACTGTTGATGATCAAGCTATAGGAAGACAATAGGCATACAGACAGTATGCTTGCTCAAATTTCTAGCCGTATTCTGACAAATTTTTACTGATTGATAATTGTAAATTGTTGAGGAAGATCATGACTTTGATTATGAGTACAAAAATCATGCTAAATATTGAAAAAAAATAGTAGATCTTGCAAAACGATTCGCTAATTGAGACAGCAGCATACTTCAATTTGCACCCTTACAATCGGATCTTCACAAAAAACTTGCAGAACTTAAAAAAGTCACCAAAAAGTCAACAAATGAACCTGAAATTTACGCCAACGAGAGTTTTTGGTGAACTACGTTTCAACAATGGTTTGGAGAAATTAAGTTAACTGCAAGTATTCTCAATAGTTACAGTGCCAAAAAAGTAAAATTTTTTTAACATCTAAATATCGATTATTTACAGGATTAAGTAAGAGGATGTAAGTATCAAAGCAATTCATGCCCATTGATGTATTTGAAGCGTGTCAATTTGTAATCCTCACAAGCAAGAAATCTTTTTTATGTCTGTTTACTTAAAAAGGAGTACCATCGGTCTTCAGAGTTCCTTAAAAGTGTCCTGGAATCATATCGCTGTTGATGAGCTTCAGAGACAGTTTTTGATGCTCTGTGACAAATACAATAGCAATAGAGATTAAACAGAAAATTAGACGCTCACTTTAAAACAGCAACAGAACTCTAAAAATTTAGTCTTACTGATAATACGACGTTTCCTCTAGAGTTTTTCTAGAGATAAACTTTTCCGTAAATGTTCACCTTGAAATCCAATATTGTGTACAAACCACCTTATTTGGACAATTTCGACTCATGAGAGCATCAATTTTGTCCCCCAAATTTCTGTAACACCAGATTTTTTTCTAAGGGTCTAAATTTTTTCTAGAGTAAAAGTTTCGCGCTCTTTATTTTCAATTCTCTAAAATTCCAGTTGATCAGACCCGAGATTGTTCCGAGTTGACCATGACAATCTTTGAAACCTTCAAACCGAGGATGATCAAGCTATAGAAAGACAATACTCATACAGATATTATGTTTAAACAAGGCTCTTGCCATATTCCGACAATTTTTCACATACTGATATTAGATTTTTTTAGATGAAAATATGATTTCGATTAAGCGCTAAAAGTCATGCTTAAAGTTGATATCTAAATCATTAGATCTTGCAAAACGATTCAATAACGAAGACTGTGCCATAGTTGCATTTAAACCCACACAATCGGGTTTTTGCAAAAACAATTGCGGATTTTTAAAAAAACCGCCCAAAATAGAACTCAACTTATGATACTGAAATTTACGCCATTGAGAGTGTTTGATGAACTAAATTTCAATCAGAGTTTGACGAAATTATGTTAACGGCAAGTATTCAAAATATTTACAGTGCCAAAAATGTAAAATTTTTATAACAACTAAATATTGATTATTTATGGGATTACATAACAGGATGTAAGTATCAAAGCCATTCATGCCCATTGATGTATTTGAAACTTGTCAGTTTATATTCCTCAAAAAAAAATTGTATATGTGCATTCACAAAAACAAAGGTGTAGAATCGTTCTTCAGAGTTCCTTAAAAATGTTTTTGAATTATTTCGTTGTTGATGAGTTTCAGAGACAGTTTGATAGTCTGTAGCTTAGCAAGAGTAAATAGACAAAAACAATAGCAATAGAGGTTAAACAGCTAATTTGACGCTTACTTTAAAACAGCAAACAGAACACTCAAATTGAATCTCACTGATAATTTAACGTTTCCTCTAGACTTTTTCTTGAGATAAAATTTCCCATATTTGCTCAAGATGATTTCAAATATTGTGTACAAACCACCTTATTTGGACAATATCGATTAATGAGAGCATACGATTGTTTTTCCAATTTTCAGAAAGACCAATTTTTTTGCTTAAGGTCTCTATTGTTTTCAGGTCAAGAATTTCAGGTTTTTTATTTCAGTTCTTTGAAGTTGCATGTGTTTAGACTACATATTGTTCTCAATTGAGCATGAGAAACTTTGGCTCCTTCAAAACTAGCCATAATCAGGTTGCAGGAATTCAATAGGCGTACAGGTAGTATGCTTGTTCATGTTCCTTGCCGTAATACGACAAATTTTCTCTGACTGATAAAAGATTAATTTTAACGAAGATCACGACTTTGATTATGCTCACAGAATTTCGAGCAGAAAACTTCATATCTTTTTTGAATCCCTCTTAAGGTTTATTCTCTGCAAAATGTGTGCATATCGCTTGAAATATGTTTTAAATTTTCAAACTGACCCATACTAAAATTGAAACTGCATCTCTTACTTACGATACTAATGTGCTAAACCTTACTTCACCAGGATTCATCGTTTAGTCAAGTATACGTTGAACAAATAGATCTTTTTGTCAAGCTATGCCAAGCCTAATTCGAGCTCAATTTATATTACGCTGCTCTCTGTCAATCACCTAACAAGCTCAAAACCCAATTGAATGTGCTTATCAAACACTTTTGCTAGTTTTAGTTGCTGTTATATGGAATCGCGCAAACATAATTTATTTCTGTTGGAAAAAAACGAAAAGATGTTCTCACCCGAAAGTACCAAAACAGGCAGTTTTTAGTTATCACTAATAATTTACAGTAAGAGTTTCCAACTAGTCAAAGAGATATTTTAAACACTTCAGAGAAATCTTCTGTTGATCCCAACGAATTGCATTCCTCTGTTTTTGGCTATTAATGCTTTAATTGTCCTGTTCAGAAAACATAATGAACAAAGACTGCGTTTTGAAACACTACGTGATTAAAAACAAATGAATTAGCTGAATTTTTCTGTCTTTTGATTAGTAATAACTGCTGCTTTTTCGGTTTAATAGTTGTATATGGCGCAAGGTTTTGGATAGTCTTCGTGCTATCTTGTTCTTATTTGAAGTCTCTAGCTGATCAGGTGAAAACAATCCACTTGTCGAATTCATCTGACATGAATTAAGAATGAAAGAACTTGATTTGGTTAGGTTAAGATTTTTCAATCAACGCATTCAGTTGTTCCTTTTTGTAGTTCAGGAAACCCGACTTTAAACGAACTTGGATTTTTATCTGGAAAAAAGATAACTTTTATTAAAATTTCTGCTATATGGCGTTACAAAAATAGATTGAGAAAAAAAACTTTCGAATCATTTAGCCTGCTTTTGCACCGGTTCAATCCTAAAAAATTCTCTTGAAAAATTCCAGACTTTTTGTTTGATTTTTGACTTCTTTGTCAAACCAGAATGCAGTTTTAAACTCAATTATGTATCAAATTTGTCTTACGTTTGGTTTTTAGCGCCGAATTGTGGTCAATAATTTAAACTTTGATTGCAATAGTTGATTCAAAAAACAATCACTGGAAACGTATTTTGTAAAAATCACAAAGGCAACGATAACATCAAGTCTTCGTCAATATGTTTATTAAAACTATTTGTGAATATAGCAACGGAATAGGTTTGAACTAATTTGGAGTACAATCATATTGCATGCCTTACTACTCTTACACAAACAAGTAATAAGATATCAGATATAATTAAACTATGGTCAAATATAATGCAGCAAAGTAAAGTAATAACCAAGGTAAATTATTCATCATTAATCATAACACGTTGATTGCTGAAGAAGTTGGCATTGGAAATGCTTTTTTGATGGGTTGATTTTTCAATTAAAATTTGCGTCTGAAAGTAATGGATTCGTCTCGACGCTTAAAAGCACTAGGATTGACAATTTGAGAGAAACATTGACTCTTCGAAACAAAGTAAAGAATAAAAAACTTTTTATCGGGAGAATCTTTATAACAAAAGCAGTATCAATGCAAAGTTGATGCATATTAGATGTCGGCAGCACATTCTTATTGCAATAATGTAAAAATTACGAATAGATCATATTACTTTGAAAAACAATAGGCATTGGAAATTTACCTGAACTCACTGGAACCAGCAATATAGTCAGAGTTTGTTTACAATTGACAAAATATTAACTTAGATAAAACACAATTTTGTGTTTTACTTCTGCAATGCCTGTGAAATCTTGAGTGAACTTGACAAACTCACTTATGATCCCTCAATGTTTAGTTCATTGAATAGATTTTCAGATGTACAGAGAGTATCCAATTTTAACGATGAAAACAAGCAAGATTTTAAATTGAAGTTAATTTTATTTTAATTTTGAAGTTAAAGTAACTTAAATTTAAAATTTTGCTTGTTTTCTTCTATAAAAATGGATACTCACTGTACGTTTGAAAATCTGTTCAATGAAATTTTCAAGTTCTCATTGTTGGGTTACTCAGTTTTTCTGTATTAACAAATGACACATTTTTTATTGCAAACGAATTCAAACTTTTCTGCTCTTTGCTCCTGCTAATTATAATTGGATTGCATATAGGAAAAAAGTTTATAGAGAAAAGTCTAATTTGTTTTAGGCTTGTTCTAAAAACAACTTAATAGACAAAAAAGAGAATGTTAGAACGGTTGCTGACTCAAAATCAAAATGTTTTTGATGTATTTTTAACTCACTGCTTTTATTCAGTTACAGCTAAATAACTCAAAGTCTACCATTGTGCTCTTTTTGTTAGAAAATCAGTTTGTGCTCTTTGATTTGAAAATCAATTCCACAAAAACTATTGATACTTGTCTTAAATGCCCTGGTATTAAGTCACTTGCACTACTCAGCAGTGATCATTCACGCAATTGAGCAAAATTTAATAATATCTCTTGAAAAACAGCTTAACTGGTCATTACGAGCAACCTTTTTTAGATAAAAATTTGAATATGTTCAAGGTATTAAATGCAGTCGGAACATACTCCCAGTAAAACTCTTTTTAAAAACAAAAAGATAACAATACTTTTGGAAAATAAAAAAATCAGTTACGACCTGCTTTTTCACCAACATTGGGACGTCTTTTAATTACCTGGACTCTTCATGAGACTATAAGGACAAAAAAATTGTTCTGGGACCAAAATTTTACTCTACCAAAATGCAAAACTCGTTTGTTAGATTTGCGATACTAGATTGGAATGAACTACCAAGTGAAATTAAAATCAAACAAGACAAAAAAAGTTTCCCAAAGCAACTTAGAACTTTCTTCTGCTCAGCTTACAAAATGAACCCCTTTTTTGTGGAAGATTACTTGTTCAACATGGCGTGACTTTAAATTTGGAAAAATGAATTAGAACTACTGTTTACTGGTTGGGTTGACATTATAAACTTAATTAATTTTTATTTTCAGATATGCGACTTAATTTGAATTAACTCAAGTTTTTTGTTGTAATATGTAAATAATAAATCCATTTAAATAATTACACTGCTGGACTAACATCAATTGTATACTCGTTGATATGGCTCGGAATTCAGTGGTTTTTATTGTCAAGTTATACTGATCAACTTTTGATGAAATTTAACATCCCGAAGCCAAAAAATGAATTTTTTAAAGAATATTCTGGCTAGGAAAAACCTATGTTAGTTCACTTTGGAAGTATAAGCAGTTTTTTGGTTTAAATTTACTATCATTTCAGCGTTAGGTTGGTCAAAATTGCAAATAAATTAGCAAAATTGTAAAGCGTTTCTTGATAATCAGAAAGAAAAGGTGAAGTATTCCTTCCACAGTTTGTTTTTTTATTTTTTTTGTTTCAGAAGAGACTTAAAAAAATAAAGCCATTGTTACCATTTACTAGAAAAACACATGATAGCTTTGTTTGTAACTTGTTTTTTATAAATAAAGTCCACTGAGATTATCACTGAAAGTTTTCCTGGATTTAAAAGGAAAACTTGAAATACTATCTAAAACGGTGAAAAATTACATTCCCAAGCAAGGCAAATTTTAACCTGGCAGCATTCATCCATGTGTGATGTCATCAATTTGTCCCTGAATGTCGGAGGTTGTCCATATCCGTTCATGTGATGGCTCCCATACCCCTCTCCGTCTTGGAACACACCCACAGGAGTCACTCCTCCTCCTCCTTTCACGCCACTACCATACTCGCTACCATCCAGATTTGTTCTAGGAACTCTAACTGCACTGGACGACCTCTGGAAGGCTGGATAGGAGTTTCCAGAAGATAACGATTTGATTTTCTTCAAATACTGGGCAAATTCTGGGCTAGACGGGTGAAACTTTTCATGGTTTTGTCTTCTAGACAAGTGGCTATTAATTTGAGGACGGCTTCTGTTGGCAACATTTACTAGGCTTCCGATGTTTTCTTGGTGGGTTTTAGGAGCGAATACGGCGTGAGTCTCGTTATCGATTTGACGGGAAAACTTTTCCTGGTCTTGGGCAGTGTCATAGGGGGTTAAATCGAAGGGTTTCCCATTAGGGGGAGTGTTGTCCATGGCTGAAAGTGAATTTGAACGTTTTTGTCTACCCATCGTAAAAACGTGATTTACGCTTCTATTACTATTAGTGTACTATATTACTATTATTTTATAACAGTAGTATTACCAAAAAATTACAAATTCCCCGTTTTACTACAAAGTCCTCCTACAATGCATTTACGTCTGCTCATCATTGTTTATGGTAAGCTGGTTTATGTTTTGAGAGGAAAAAACAATCGACGCCATTTTGTGGATTAATATGGCAGGTGTTTATTTGCTTGTTTGTTTTTACCCCCCAAATCCCGAAGGGCTAAAAGCAGAATAAATTAAACTAATCTTTCTTATAGTTCAAATTGTGAAGCAATTCTTCTTCATACTTTTTCAAAATGTCAATCTATTTTATAACCTGAAATCGGAACTTGAAAAACCGCATAATTTTTTCATTTATATCAAAAATTTCGAGTTTTTTTGTTAAATTTTGAAAAGTGAAATAATGCGGTAATCATAATGCTCTTAAATCGGCAACTATGAAACTGACATGGATTAGAATGTTCTATTGTGCTGTTACGTCTAAGTATGACATTGACATTTAGTAATTGATCTGATTTTTATGCGTCATCCTTTTATTGAATTGAAAGCAAAGCTAAATCGCTCTTTTATAAACATCGAAGAGAGTTTAGACAGTAAGCTGTAAAAAATTAATTTCGTATCCATAATATTTATAGAATTTCTTCCATTTACAAAAACTTATTCAAAGCACAAGTTATTATAATTGTTTGATGATGTTTTACATAATAGATCTAGGTATCTCGTACCATTTACCATGTAAGTTGTCTTTTTTGCTAAACTTAAGGCTGAATCAGTCCTAAATAGGAAGACATAGTTTCCTACTAGTTTACAGATCAATCTTTTATCATTTAAAACTTCACATTTTCTAGAGAAACAGAAGACTTGATTCCCAGCCAAAGCTCGATATGTAAAAAATCTAGGTATCAGACCTGTTGAAAAATTGAACCTTAGGACTGAGAACAAAAGAAAAGAATGGTATTTTCGTTTTACATTCTTTTTCAACCATTTTTTTGTATTTTTTTTTTATTTTGATAAATGAGAAAATTTTCAGCTTTCTATTTATGGACTAAAAAAGTTGTCAGAAAATTGAAAAGATGCCAGTTAACATTCAATTACAAAAGCAATTCAGTCTCAATACTCGCTATTTCGTTTCAGGCTCCAGTCAATTTCAGAACTTCAAAAAAATAACGAAATCTTATTTGCATTTTCAAACACTTGATCAGAATTTTTTTCTTTTGGTCAATATTTCATAAGCAATGAGGACCACAAAATGGTGTTGCAACTATTGCTTCACTAGAAAATTGAGACTCATCTACGAATATCTTCAACATGAAGAGGAAAGAATTACATGCAAAAAACCGTTTAGGGTTGTCCGACGAACAAATTGAAGGAAACACATTTTCAAAAAAAAGTTTTACAAGTTAGGAGAATAACATTTTAGGGCTTCTTAAATCCCATAAGAAACCTCTTTTTTCTCAATGAAAAGATCTTTTGCAAAATGGTTACGCCATTTCTTAAAACAACAGCACTCTCAACCTTAAATTTATTGAAAATCAGTAAAATAAAAAATATATATGTTATCAATCTTCTGTCCAAACTGTTGATAGTACAATATGAAAACTTACAAGCTTCACAAACATCCGATAAATTTTTTAAACAAATTTGGCTCGAATATTTGTTTCATTTTTTCATCAACGAAACAACGTAATGATCGAACAAAAATCAAAGAATCAAACGCATTGTTGAACCCGAAAGTACAAAACTCAAAAACATGAAAATAGTACTTTAAGCTGTACATAAGTTTAGCCAAAAGAACTAATTCATAGTCAAGATAGCGTTTAGCCTAAAATAAAAGAAAACCGGAGAAAGACACACATTTGCAAAAGTAATCAAGTTATAATTAATAAACTATAAAATTCAATTTTCATAATTCGTTTGTTCAAATGTTGGGTAATTTTAGTTGCTCGGAGAAGTGACTAAAGTCCCATTTCAACTAACAAAAACAAAAAATATAAAGAGTATTGCCCTTAAGTCTTCTGTTTTGGAAAGTTAGAAAGCAGTGATCAAAGTTAATATGAAGGATTGATAGGTGGTTGCCAAATATTAATTTATAAAAATGGTAATTAATGTGTTACATATTATAATTAGGCACATAACACAATCGAGAAGTAAGGAACGAAAAATTCGGTAACTTTTTAGCACCGAATTGAATTGTAATTTTGTCAAAAAGCAAACTCTCCTTGACATTGTTTTTTCTGTGAAGCAATATATTTAAAACTGTTGGTCATCAAACAAGTGGTCAAAAGGAGTTTCTTCCACGGAGAAATTTTTGCGTACATGTATCTGAAATTCCGTCGGTAAAGATGAGTAACTTAATTGCTTGATTAAATATGCATTTTCACCCTTGAGATGGTTGCTAAATGTGCTGGCAATAAATGGCAAGTGTTAAAAAGGTAGCAAAAAAATATTTTCAGCACTTGACACATTTTTTTACATAAACGCAACACGTAAAAATTGAAGTTCAACAATTTGAGCACATTTTTTATACAAGTTCAGTACAATTCTTTGCATCCTTCAGAACTTTCCTTAAATAAAAACAACACTTTGAAAAAGGTATAAATTTAAAAAATTTCTTAGCATTTACCATTTCAAGGCAAAATTACACGAAATAAAATAGGAAAGTAAATTTACTGTAACTGAGCCACGGTGAAATCAAGCTAAGATGTTGAAGTGAAATTACCTTCACCTTACCTTTATTTCACCTGAGTTAAGGTTACAATTTGCCTCAATTTCATTATGATGATTTCACAAAAATTTTATTTAAAATTTTTTTTCTCAAGAAAAACGTCGATTTGTACTTTTTATACCTCTCAGGCCCCAAACTATTTTCATTTAGAAAAACAACTCCTCATTCCACAAATTTTGGTTCTATTCTAGGGTAACGAAGAAATCGTAAAAGGTTTAAAATCTCACTGTATTTGTTGAAATGTTCATCACAGAAATCGGGCGATGATGACAAACTGAGACTGGTAGTTGTTGTTTGCTGTTGATCACCACTAGCTGAAAGTAAACAACTCATTCTGTTCACACTTGTTCCGCTCGCACCCACAACAGCTGAAGAAGAAGGTAAACAACTTCTGGGTCGTTCAGGTAAACTTGAATCGTAAACAACCTGATTCGCTGTTCCGCTTGTACGCTTGTGTTCCGTGTTGTCAAAACTTAAATGTTGAGAGCTGTAAAAAAATCTTTCAGGCGAACGATAATTTTGTTGATTCCTTTCTGGTGAGTAATAACTCTTTATTAATGAGTTATAACTACGATCAGCTGATGTGAAGTTTCTGGGCGTATTTAAGCTTGAATGCTCATTTTGGTATGAAGTGTCTTTATGAAAAGAAGATGATGATAAATATTTATCTGTTGAATAATCGCTGATATTTCTAGTGGAGTTGGCGGAATAAAAAGATTCACATTGAGTATGAGTATTGTTAGTATTGAGTTCTGCTTTATTCTTAAGACAGCTACTGGGAAATGAACAGAAAGTTGTCATTGAAAAGAAAGTTAATTTATAATTTATTGGGGCGACCTCTTATTTATTTTTTATTTAAACACTATTCACGTATAATGCCACGAATAGATTCTGTTTGAAAAATTTTATTTAATATGCTGAGAAATTAACGTTAAAAAATTTCAGCTGTGTTGAAAAAATTTTTAGTAAACAAAAAAGATGCGCTGTAAAAAAAATTGTATTCCAACGTTGGATAATGCATTATGTGAGCTTAACTGTGGATAATATGAGCAAAAAATGATGAGTCGTTTTAAGTATGCTGTTCTATTCCAGCATCTAATATCGGATTTAAAGTGTAATAAGAAGATAGACTGATTCATAAACAGGTGAATTTAAAAGAAGACTCACATTTAGTATCAGTTGTTTATTCTACTTGTTTTGCAGTTGATGGAAAATTTGTCTGTCAACAGAAAGAAACATGAGCTTATTTAACTTTTCAATCAGGTTTTTATTGTGAACTGTGGCTTCATTAAAATAGACATTTTCAAATAGAAGAAATAGTTGAAATTGACGAAAATTTTGATGTTTTAGTTGGCGCCACTTTGAATCTATTTTGAACACGTGACCGATAGTACAATTGCTTGATGTTTGATTGTCTAATATGAGATTAAATCACTAAACCTTGCTAAAACTTAAATCATTAGCTCACTTTGTAGACCTTGATCCTAACAAATGAGAATAAGGTGTCAGGACAATTTACCCAATGCCATTATACCCAATGCCAAAATACCCAATGCCATTATACCCAATGCCAAAATACCCAATGCCAAAATACCCAATGCCATTATTCCCAATGCGATTATACCCAATGCCAATATACCCAATGTAATTTGATGTTTTCGTTCAATAATTCGACAACAAATTAGCAGTCGGTATTACCCTATGTTTTAACATATTTAATGGCCATGGCCATGCCTCAGCGGCCCCTGGGACCTGATATGAAACAATCACAAACGAACAGGGGATTAAATTATCCGCTTGTTTAATCATACAAGTAAGAACTATTTTCTGCTAATTAGTACTCGGATTACGGAACGAAAATATCAAATTGAATTGGGTATAATGGCATTGGGTATTTTGGCATTGGGTATAATGGCATTGGGTAAATTGTCACGTAACCAAGAATAAGACTTGCCAAACTGCAAAAAATTGTTGAATAGTTGTTCTAGATAACGAACTCGGCGCGTTGCAAATTTTGGAAATCAAATGAATCAACCTAAAAGTTGATAAAATCGTACGACTAAAAAAACTTTCCTCGGAATATATGTACACTTGTCTGTTTTTACGATAGTTTTCACAGCTAAAGCCCAAAAAAGAGGCTCGATAATGTGAATTTGCACATAATGTGCCACCACGCACATCGAAATTTTGGCATAAGTGTCTATCAAATGAGGGTCGGATAGAAAACTCTTAAAAATTCAGGTAGTGTTTGGAAAAATAAGTAGTGTATGACAAAAAAGTATTGCGTCTAACTTAAATCAGTCAGTGGACAAAAAAAGCCACTTTTGAAGGCCGAAAAGATTTGCCGTTATTAAGAATACGAGACAAGATCAGAAAAATCAAACAACAACAACAAACATTAATGACATCCAAAACATGATGTCTATATGAAGAAAAACTTCATAAAAAAGTCTAATTGGTTCCTTTTTTTTCACTAGAAAAATCTGAAACCAGTCCTTAATGAGACTTGGTAACAAGTAGACCAAAAAAAAACAAATGGTCTAAGATAAAAATTACGCGCAAAATCTTGAAAGCAAATGTTTCAAGTAATCAAAACACTTAGTTTTAAAATGAAATCATTGAAGACGTTTGTATTACGATCTCTAATGAATCCTTAAGATAAAACATTGGGATCTGTCTTTATTAAAATTTTTTTCATACCACTAATATATGCCAGAAGTACTGAAAAAAAAATTGGTTAATTATGCGAGGAATAGGTGTCCAAAGCGTTAAAACCCTAATCTATACCATAAGATTTAGAGATGTTCGGTTGAGCGCTTTTTGAACGACAAGAAAGTGATAAGTGACCTTTCAATAATGAGACTAGGTAACAAATGGAAGGGAAAAGAGCAAAGTTACAAAAACCTTTTTTGTTTTTTTTTTCGAAAATCATTAATTTCAAAATCATGATAATGATTATATACACTGAAATAGAAAAATTATTTTGATCAAAATATATCCTTCGTTTACATAAAGAGCGTCAACAACAGACCAAAACAAAAGAATTTTTTTTTCGAAAAAGCACATTTCGCAGCCAAAAAAATCATATTGAATCCACTTAAAAAACAAAATATGTTGAATTTTGTCTCATTTTTTTAGCGACATGATATGTGACCTTTAATTATTGAGACTAGGCAAACATGAACAAAGCGAGAACAGAAAACGCAGAATTGTTTTTTTAATTTTTTTTTACAAATATCGACAGAAATTAAAAAGTATTGAACAGAATCAATTGATTTTCAAACTGAAGCCCTTGAGATCTGTTTTTCATGAGAAAATCTCCTACGATAGCAAAAAACGACAAATACCATCAATCATAAAAAAAATAGAAAATACCGGTGTCAAACAAGCCACAACCATAATCAATTTGCTGACAAAAATAACACTTGATCTTTCGCGTATTTTTGGCGCCAATATTGTCATATATGACTTGAAATTAACAAAAATCAAAGAATAAGAGAAAAATAGACAAAACAGAACAGAAGATGTAAATTTCAAAAACAAGGACAAAAAACACAGAAGACAAAGAAAAATTGGCTGAAAACCAACGTCGAGGCCGTTAAGACCAGAACTTTTAAAAAAAACTAGTTTTTTGAAAAGAGCCTTTCTATCATGCCAAAAAACGATTTCCGACTCAAAAAATAATTCACTTGGTAGACCTTGATCTATAAAACGAGAATAATAAAACTTGCCAATTCGCAAAACCTTGCTAAAACTTATATCATTAGTTCACTAAGAGAAAACTCTTAAAACGTCATGTATTGTTTGGAAAATTATCTGGTGCATGAATTAAAGTATTGCTTCTAACTCAAATCACTCAGTGGACTAAAAAAGCCACTTTAGAAGACCAAAGAGATTTGCCATCATTTAAGAATACGAGAAAACATTTAAAAAAATCAAATAACAACAACAAACATTAATGGCATCCAAAACATTATGTCTATCTGAAGAAAAACTTCACAAAAAAGCCAACTGGTTCTTTTTTTTCACAAGAAAAGAATTTGAACCAATCCTTAATGAGACTCGGTAACATGTAGACGAAAAACAACAAAGCAGTTAACATGAAATTTACGCGCAAAATCATGAAAGCGAATGTTCCAAGTAATAAAAACACTTAGTTTTGAAATGAAATACAATCAATCATAAAAAATCAAAATACTGGTGTCCAACAAGCCACAACCATAATAAAGTTGCAGAAAAAATTAGGAACTGCTCAATTGCGTCTTTTTTGACGCCAATTTTGACATATTTGACATGTAATTAACAAAACTAAAAATAAAAAATAGACAAAAAAGAACAAAAGATGCAAAGTTCAAAAACAGAGACAAAGAACACAGCAGACAAAAAGAATTGGCAGAAAACTAACTTCGAGGCCGTTAAGACCATAATTTTTAATAAAAAAAACTAGCTTCATTCAAAAGTGTCTGACCATTTTGCCAAAAAACGTTTTCCGAGCCGTAATTTTTACGAATAGGTTAGAAAAAGACAAATAGATAAGAATTTTTTTTGCAGACATTTATTTTCGAAGTCGCGAAAATTCCTTAACTCTCAATTGAAATTATTATATATGTTTGTTTCTTCCCCCAGGAAGCAGTTGAGAACTGCCACAAAGCAGAGTATGTCATACTTTTAAGAAAAGATCTTCAAGTACAGACAAAAATTAAAAACCAAAAAGTCTTATAAAAATTATCTTCAAAGCCATGAAAATAGTCAGCTAACAACCAAAAACAGCCAATAAGCTCATGTGTTCTTCCCAAGATTCCATACCTCACAAAACTCCAATAGTTCAGAACTGCGCGTACGACCAAGAAGAAAGGTAATTAAAGACAAAAGTAGTTTAATTTCCATTATATTTTTCAAGAAAACCACGTTGCAGCCGTTGAAAACCACAAAATAATTCTGAAAAACTGAAAAAATAGTTATTCCTAATTTTGAACACCACTAAAATGATCAGTGCGCTAATGATAGTTTGTTAATGCGACAAGCCAAAAAATCCTGAGAAGTGGGGAAATGTACAAACACAAATTTTTTTAATTAAGTAGTTTTGAGGCCAGAAAACATTTAATCAAAGCGTAAAGCCGCCATAGTGACAAAAAGTTAAACATACTGAAGGTGCTTCAGGTATTCGCTGAAATTAATCTGCAAATTGATTTAAAAAAGGGAAAATACTGGCAATGCTCTATAATTCTTTGTTTGATTTGAATACAAATGAATTCAAAAGTCAAAATGACAAAAAAAATGTGAAAAAAAAACAAAACAATAACTGGCAATGGTTCATGAAACGAATTGGACCAGTCAATACCTTTATTTAATACACCTTTATTTAATTTGTTATGTTCTGTAATGATCAAGAAAATTCGTTAAATTTTTTTTAGAAAAAAGAGCCGCTGAAGGCAACCTTGAGTTTTTTGGATTTTAGAATTCCACGATCAGACCATAACTAGTCTTGCTATTACTCTTCGCACTATAGGAACTTGCAGTGGTTCCCAGTTTAAAGGTAATAAACAATTATAATATATATTAGCTGAAAACTGGCAAGATTTCGAACCCAGAAAACTTTTAAACAGAGAAGAGATGAAAATTAGCCATATCTTGCGCTGAAGCAAATTGCGGTAGAAAGAAAGAAAGAAAGAAAGAAAGAAGGAAAAAAGAAAGAAAGAAAGAAAGAAAGAAAGAAAGAAAGAAAGAAAGAAAGAAAGAAAGAAAGAAAGAAAGAAAGAAAGAAGGAAAAAAGAAAGAAAGAAAGAAAGAAAGAAAGAAAGAAAGAAAGAAAGAAAGAAAGAGTGTGTGTGTGTGTGTGTGTGAGAGAGAGAGAGAGGGAGAGAGAGAGAGAGAGAGAGAGAGAGAGAGAGAGAGAGAGCTTAGTCCACCCCTCATATGGACTATAATTACAAAGAAACGGAAAAGTTATACTAAACCAACACAATCTTTAGAATCTTTACATATAGTTCCAATGCCTTATTTTTATAAAGACCAACAAACGTTCAGACGAAAATTTAGTTCAGCAGGAAGATGTTTGTTTGCGTTTCTCTTCAAGTATGTCCTTATTTTTGTGATGTCTTTTCTGTTTTTTGAGGGTTGTAACCGCACTGATGAGGACAGACTCAAGAAGGCGTTTCAAGCATGTGGAAATTGCTGGTGATGTGGAAATTGGTTTCGTTACCGTTTTGTGTTATTTCTCTTGGGAACATCCCAACATTTTTAAGATGGGATATCGAAAACATTTTATCGTTCAGCTGATCAAAACAAATTGTGCAAACTCTGAAAGGGTGGCATAGCGGTAATAGAGAATGTTTCCTAAGGCAAGATTCATAATGATTTGTATGAACAAATATCCACATGAAAAGGAGTCTTTTGTATTGCTAAATTATTGAAAGCATTTGATGAACTGTAACCCAAACAATCAAAGCATACAGGATAAGCAATGGAACGACACCAAAATACAAACTGTATTTAACAATAACTGGCTTATAGTAATTGCGAGCTTTCGCAAAAAGAAAATTTTTTTCCGAAAGCAAAATCGTTTGCTTTATCTAATTATTCAGTTGATTATTCCTCTCATTTGCCTTTGTTTCGGAGAAAAATTTCAATGGTTTCAGCCCTAGGGTAAATAAATTTGTGTTTGACAGATATGCTTTCTGTTTCTTATGCCTTCACCAGGATTCTATTGTTCCAACTCATCTATTGCGCTAAGTAATTCTTAAAATTCTGTGACTGAAATATTAGTTTGAAGTTGCTTGCATATATCCAAGCAATTGAGTCAAAATAAATTGCTGTTTAACCGTTTATGGAAATTCGTTTATGGAAACAAAAAGATCCAAGCAGAGAGCCCTGATCAACGTCACTGATAACTGGTAACTGAGAAAACAATTATCAAATCCCAAGCTGTGAAGATTACAAAGCAGCACACTCTAAAAATTTATCGTGTGAATTCAACAAAAAGTCGTGTATTTTTACCCGATTTCTCGCGTAAAAAGAATCACACGATAAAAGGTCGATTTACACGAGAAACCATGTAAATTTACACGATTCTCTCGGGGTTAATCTCAGGATTTCTCGTGTGATTCACACGATAAATCATGTAAAATTCAAACGATTTCTCGTGTGTTCTCAACCAAATTTTCGTGTGAAAACGACACGATTTTTCGTGTGAAAACACACGAGACATCGGTTTGAAACACACGAGAAATTGCATGAAAATTACATGATTAATCGTGTAAATCACACGAAAAATCCTGAGGTTAAGCCCGAGAGAATCGTGTAAACTAAATCGACCTTTTATCGTTTGATTCTTTTTACGCGAGAAATCGGGTAAAAATACACGATTTTTTGGCCAACTTCACATGATTTCTCATGTAATATTTTTTTCGGTTCAGCAACCGAAAATTGGCTTAGAAATCACTAGAAATGAGAGACAGTGGTTCAGTTTAAATACAAATTAATTCAAAATAACAAAGCTACATGCACGGAGCCCTGCGCAACGCCTCTGATAACTGTTAAATGTTATGAGAATCGTTTTTTTGCCAAATTACATTGCGATAGATTTACCACCAAAACGAGACTCAAACACTGAGATAAAACAATTATCAAATCCCAAGCTGTGAAGATTACAAAGCAACACATTTAAGGAGACTTCATCGAAAGCTTTGGCATTATTGAGACTAAGTGTATACAAGTATACAAAATGTTGACAACATAACAAGATATTCCAACAACTGGATGAGAGAACTCTTTTTAGACTGCATTGACAATGATGATTGTCAGACATCCGATTAGAAAGTTGCAGAAGGTTACGAACTGAGATAAGATAAAGAAGACTATAAATTAGTTTTGGATCGATTTGAAGAATTTTTGAGGAAAAATATCAGAAGCAATGGCCCAAGCTCGCCTTGCGAAAAGAGTAGTAAATAAAGAATATTTGGAGGAAACAAAAAAATGTAATTCACACAGGTGAATATAAAAGAAAACTGAGTCAGTTTTCTCTGGAAACTGTTCGTCACTAAAAAGTATAAAGCCAAGAGTTTGTTGAATTGATTGACAATAAGATCATCACTTGACAATTCATTGCTACCATCAATTAAAGATAGAAAGCTTTTGTACCATTAAACTGTTTAAATGATTGAAGCGTCAGAAGAACCCATAGATGCCTCGCTAGCCAAAAAAATTTGAGCAAGTTCTGTACTTCCATGGATTACTTTTGACGACAACTGAAGTTTTTATAGCATGATTTTCTTTGCAAAATTGTCAATGTCTTTGGCAGCGAAGGTGTAGGAATTATTGTAGAGTAGATTCATATGGTGATTCACATCGACTTCACTCAATTCTTTGTTTTTGACATTCGATAGGAGGGATGGTAACAGATAGTGGTAGCATGGACAAAAAATGACTGATAAAAATGTCGGAAAAAAATATTTCGTTCAAGATTTGGTGAAGGCAGTGAGTTCACTGTGAAAGTTGGGAGCGCAGGTTGAGAGAAGAAAACCATTTTTCTAGAAACACTTTCTGAGATGATCGACTAACTCGACCAAAAACTGCTGTGTACGATCGAATCAAAGTAACGATCATAATAACCCACACAGTCATTCTCCAGTTTTTTGCTGGTTCCATTGGCTGATTAAAAATAAGAAAATGGAGACAATTTGAAAAGAATAGAAAAAACAAGCTTCCAGCAAACAATTACTTGATATTAAAACAATGTCAGTACTGGCTGTGCTGGAGTCATCCAATAAACAAAGAAAGAAAACTTTATCAGGCAAAGGGAAGCTGCAGATTATTTGAAGTCATGATAAACGAAACCATCTTGATATAGTCAACAGCCAATTTGCTGATTTTAGATTGGCTAGAGAATAGTAAGAAAAAAACTACAGATTTGGCTGTTATCCAGAGCAGGAAATAAACCAAAAAAAATACCGGACAGCTACAGCAATTTTTTCATAATTAGATCTTAGTTTTTTCTAGTGAGAGCAACAACGCCTCATTTCTTGCATATTTTCTGACGTTTCGATTAGCTATATTGAACAAACCAAAAAATAAGAGCGAGGTTTTTGTTAAATGCTTACCAGCCAAGTTGCATTCAATATAAGCTTATCAATACAATTCGAACTAAAAATTCAAGAATAGTGACTGCTTTTCGAAGATTTGCAGAACCATTTACACTTAGCAGGCAAATGTCTCTAGAACTGGCTGAAGCTGAATTTAAAATGAGTGTCTTTACAATTTTGTCAATTGTTAAGGAGTGATTTATGTCAACAGCACTGTAGAACAGTTTTGGGTCACGACCTAACATCAGTGTTCCCTCGAATCTTTTTTGAGACAGTTCGTTTTAGATGTCCAAATATGATTTTTTGATCATCCAATCCTGACAGTTAAGATTGGGTTTCAAAAACCGTTTGTCTTTCTTGAGTATGTTTATGTTTGATATAGTCATACATTTGTCGAACTGTTATGCAGCTCTAATTCGAAAGGTCATGATCTGGAAACTAATTGGGGATTATATTAACCCAGTCAACGGATAGTTTTATTGCATAGTTGGTTCAAGTTAACCCAAGCAAGGTTTTTTAACATTTTTAAATCATTGGCTGCGTCATCTCTTGTCTTATTAACTTCATGAAAGATAAGTGTTTTAGTTGATATCTGATCACAAACAGTTTGATCCAGAATTTTTCCGATTGCATTTGCAAAGTTTTTTGACTGAATTGACACCAGTATTGAAAATATAGTCATTAAAACATCAGAAAACGTATATCCGTTATTTATTCATTTCATCATTAAAACCTAAGAGATATCCGTTTTACATACTATATGACCAGCGTCAAACCCAGTTTTGGATGTGGACTGGTCACATGCATATGTACTTGACGACATTTTTCTGACATTTTTGAAAGTATGGGAAAAATTAGTGCAAATATTCTACTCAAAATCTCACCAGATTTTGATGCATGGTCCTTTCCCTAAGAAAATAATCAGCACAGTCTATGAGATCTAATTTTGAAAAATTGTCAATTTTGTTTTTATTTTCATTAAAGAGAGAAAAGAGAGAGAGAGAGAGAGAGAGAGAGAGAGAGAGAGATTTAGAGAGAGACAGAGAGCGAGAGAGAGAGAGAGAGAGAGAGAGAGAAAGAGAGAGAATTTAGTCCCCCTCTTATAAACCAAAAAGAAAATGAAGCAGAAAAGTTATTCTAAACCAACAGAATCCTTGGAATCTTTACACATAGTTCAAGTGCCTGGCATGTATAAAAGCCAAAAAATGTTAAGACGAAAATCTTTTCAAGCTGGAAGATGTTTACTTGCGTTTTGTTCATGTATATCCTCCCTATTTTTGTAATGTCTGATATTGTTTTTGGGGTTCAAAACTGCATTCATAAGGACAGACTCAGGAAGAAGTTTCGGAAAAGTCAACGATGTAGAATTTGGATTTTGTGACTTTTTCTGTTATTTCAGTTACGAGCATCCCAACATATGTAAGATGATATATCAAAAACATTTTATTGTTCAGCGGCAAAACAAAATTTGTTCCAATTCTTAAAGATGCCGTAGCCTAATATAGTATGCGTCTTAAGGCAAGATTCATAATGAATTCCTCAAAAAAATCCACCTGAAACCAAGATTTTGTATTGTTAAAGTTTCCTAAGCATTGGATGAACTGCAATCCAAAAAGTCGAATTATACAAGATAAGAAATAGAACGAAACCAGAATAAAAAGTGTAATTAACTTTAACTGTCTAATGCCACGGAATTGCGGGCTCTGGCGAAAAGAAAATTTTGTTTTCATCTAATCTTTCACTTACTTGCTCCTTGCCGTCATTTTGGAAAAGGATTTAAACCCTTAGGGTAGCTAAATATGGTTTTGACAGATATGCTTTTTTTTACGCTATTGCAAATTTTCTAGTGGACGTGACCCAATTCATCTATTGCTTTAAATCATTCATAAGTTTCAATGACTGAAAGAAAAGTTTGAAGTCGTTTGCATATATCCATGCCATTTTGACAGTGGAAATTGCACTTTATTTATTTAATAGAATTCAAAATAACAAAGCTCCAAGCACGGAGCCCTGCGCAACGCCTCTGATAACTGTTAAATGTTATGAGAATCGTTTATTTGCCAAATTACATTGCGATAGATTTACTACCAAAATGAGACTCAAAAACTGAGATAAAACAATTGTCAATTCCCAAGCTGTGAAGATTACCGGGCAACGCATTGAAAGGGATTTCATCAAAAGTTTTGGAAATAATTGCGATAAACTATACAAATTGCCGCTTAATGAAATCAAAACATGTTCAAGATGTTCCAAGAACTGGAAGGCAGTAATCGTTTTATACTGCAATGGCAATGATGATTATCAGATATCCGATTAGACAGTTGCAGACAAAAAAGAACTGAAGATTTGATTAAGAAGATTAAAAATTAGTTTCAGGCAGAGTTGAATAATTTTTGAGGAAAAAAAGTCAAAATTAATGGCCGAAGCTCGGCTGGCGACAGGAGTAGTACGATAAATAATGTTGGGAGGAATAAAATCAACTATTTCATTTAGTGAAAAAAAAGTTTGAGTCCTTTGTTAAAAATTTGAGTTCCTCTGGAAATTATTCATTGCAAAAAATTAAAAGCAAGGAAATTGTTAAAATGATTGAGAATAAGACCATCAGCTTTAAATTCATTAAATGGCGAAAGCGTCTGATGAAAGCGTCTGAAGGACTCATAGCTATCCGGCTAGCCAAAAAAAAAACAATTTTCAGTTTTCAGAGAAATGACAAAAAAGAAATGTCAGAAAAAGTGTTTTGTCTAAAATTGGGTGAAGTAAAATAGAATGGAGAGAACTTGAGATGAGTAGAAAAATCAAGCTTCCAGCGCAGAAGCACTAGATATTAAAACCATGTCAGCGCTCTTGGTGCTGGAGTCACCCAATAAACAAAGAAAGAAATTTTTCTAGCGACAGAAAGTTTCAGATTTTTTGAAGTATTAATAAACAAAACCGTCTTGTTATAGTCAACAGCCAATTTGCAGATATTACAATGAAAACAGAATTTTAGGAACAAAACTACAGATTCAGCTGTTGTCCAGAGCACGAAATATCTAAAATCATACTGGATAGATACAGCATTCTTTTTAAGAATTAGACCTTAGCTTTTTTAGTGAGAGCAACAACACCTCAATTTTTGCCTATTTTTCTGTAGCGTCGATTAACTTCATTGAACATACCAACAGAAATAAGAGGTCTGTTTTTGCAGGTCTCATCCAGCCAAGTTTTAATGAGTGCTAGTTCAAGATATTCCAACAACTGGAATACAAAACTCTTTTTAGACTGCAATGGCAATGATGATTAAAAAATTTCCCATTAGACAGATGCAGTAGGAAATGAACTGAAGATAGGGCTTTTTAAATCATTGGTTTCGTCATCTATGGACTTATTTTCTTTATAAAGGATAATGGTTTTAGCTGATATCTGGCCATAAACATTTTGATCTAAAATTCTTCCGATTGCATTTGCAATTTTTCAAAGCCTAAATTGACAATTTTATCAAGAATATAGTCAGCCTAACATCAGAAGACGTATATTTGTTATTGATTTATTTCTTCATTATACCTTAAGAGATATCCCTTGTACATACTAAAATAACAGCGTCAAACACAGTTTTGGATGTGGACTGGTCATATGCAGATGTACTTAACGACTTTTTTCTGACCTTTTTAAACGTAACGGAAAAATAAGTGCAAACAGTTTACTCAAAACACCACGGGATTTCGATGCATGGTTCTTCCGTGAGTAAAATATCAGCACAGTCAATGAGATATAATTTTGAAAAATTGCCAATTTAGTTTTCATTTTCATCAGAGAGAGAAAGAGAGAGAGAGAGAGAGAGAGAGAGAGAGAGAGAGATAGAGAGAGCATTTAGTCCCACTTGTACAGACCATAAAAACAATGAAGTAGAGAAGTTATGCTAAATCAACAGAATCCTTAGTTCAAATGCCTGGCATGTATAAAAGCCAACAAATGTTTAGACCAAAATCTCTTCAAGCTGGAAAACGTTTATTCGCGTGTTTGTTTAGATATATCCTCCCTATCTTTGTTCTGTCTGACATGGTTGTTGAAGTTACAACTGAATTGATACGGAAAAACTCAGGAAGAAGTGTCAGACAAGTCAACGATGTGGAAATTGGAATTCGTCACCTTTTACTGTTATTTCTGTTAGAAGTATCCGAAGATATGTAAGATGAGACGGCAAAAACGTTTTAATGTTCGTGCATGACAACAAAATTTGATCAAATTGTAAAATTTGTCCAAAATTTTGTCCACAAAAGTTTGAACAATTAGGGTATGGAAACTTGTGTTTCACAGATATACTTTTTGTTTTTACGCCATTGACAGGATTCTAGTGGACGTGATGCAACTCATCAATTGTGCTAAATCATTCTTAATTTTCATTGACTGAGATAATAATTTGAAGTTGTTTGCAAATATTCATGCCATTGTGTCAAGGGAAATTGAAGTTTAGTCATTTAGTCAAATCCACAAAAACAAAATTGCAAGCACAATGCCCCACGCAATGCCACTGATAACTGTTAAATGTCTTCAGAATCTTTCCCTGGCCAATTTACATTGCAATAGATTTACTACCAAAGTGAGACTCGAACATTGAGATAACACAATTATCGTTTTCCAAGCTGTGGAGTTTACTGGGCAACGCCTTGGGGGGAATTTCATCAAAAAAATGTGGCATTTTTGAGATAAACTGTATACAAATTGTCGCTAAATGAAAACAAAACGTATTCAAAGCATTCTAACAACTCGAAGACAGAACAGATTTGAACAAACTTTGAGAAAAAATTTTAAGGAGCAATGGCCGCAGCTCCCTTGGTGACAGGAGTAGTACAATAAATGATGTTGTGAGGAATGAGTAAAAGTATTTTACTCAGTTGAATACAATTAAACACTGAGTCAGCTTTCTCTGGAAATTATTCATTGCAAAAAATGAAAAATCATGAGTTTGTTAAATTGATTGACAATAAGATCATCATTTGAAAATTCATAGTTACCTTAAAATCATAGTTAATTTATAGAGATAGAATATTTTGTAACTTAAAAGTCTTTGAATGATGAAATCGTCTGAAGAAAGCTTCCGAAGAATGCGTCTGAGGAACGCATAGCTGGCCGGCTAGCCCAAAAAAACTTGTTTGATCGAGTTCTGTAATTCCAAGGGCTTTTTCTTTGTTTTTCTATGACGACTGATGTTTTGATGCTCTGGATGCCGATTGATTTTTGATGCAGTCTCTCTAAGAATTAGACCTTAGCTTTTTTAGTGCGAGCAACAACACCTCAATTTTTGCATATTTTTCTGTAACGTGAACTAAATATATTGAAGATACCAAAAATAAGAGGGCTATTTTTGCTGGTCTCATCCAGCCAAACTTCAATGAGTGCTAGTTCAAGATATTTCCACAACTGGAATACAGATCTCTTTTTAGACTGCATTGGCAATGATGATTATAAGATATCCGATGAGACTGTTGCAGAAGATAATGAACTGAAGATAGGATAAAGAAGATTAGAAGACATTTTTACGTAAAAATGAAGAGTTTTTGCGGATAAAATTTTAGAAGCAATGGCCGAAGCTTCTTTGGCTTGGCGAAAGTTGTAGTACAAAAAATGCGTTTTCGAGGAATAAAAAAAATTTACTCAGTTGAATCTAATTAAACACTGATTCAGATTTCTCTGGAAATTCTTCATTGCAAAAAATGGAAAGCAATGAGTTTTTTAAGCTAATTATCAAGAAGATCATCACTTGAAAGTTCATAGTTACCATGAATTATGGAGATAGAATATTTGTAACCTAAAAGTCTTTGAACGATCAAAGCGTCTGAAGAAAGCGTCTGAAGAAAGCTACCGAAGAACGCTTAGCTGTCTGACTAGTTAAGAAACAGTTTTTGATCAAGTTCCCTTAGTTCAAAGAGATTTTTTTTTATGACAAATGGAATGTTGATCTCTTGGAAGCCGATGAACATTTGATGCATTTTCTCAGCAATATTTCCAAATCTTTGACAGCGAATGGTGTTGGAATTATTGTAAAATGGATTCATATAGAGGCTCATATCGGGTCCACTTAAATCTTTAATTTTGAAGTCTGATAGGAAAATGTTAACATATGGCGGTAGATTGGACAGTGAAATGACAAAAAGGAAATGTCAGAAAAAGTATTTTGTCCAAGATTTGGAGAAGTCGTTGAGTAGACTGTGAAGGTTGAGAGCGTAAGTAGAGAGAAGTAGACCATCTTCTGAGAAAATTGTTTTAAAAGCACATTCTGAGATGATCAGGGAAACTCAATCAAAAACAGCTGTCTACGATCTTGTCAAAGTAATGATCATTATGATCCACTCTGACATTCTCCAGTGTAATGTTGGTTCCATGGGGTGATTAAAAGTAATAGAATGGAGAGAACTTGAGATAAGTAGAAAAGTCAAGCTTCCAGCGCAGAATTAAAACCATGTCAGTGCTCTTGGTGCTGGAGTCACCCAATAAGTAAAGAGAAAAAATTTTATCAGGTGACGGAAAGCTGCAGATCCTTTGAAGTAATAATAAACGAAAGCATCATGTTATAGTCAACCGCCAATTTGCTGATATTAGACTGAAAACAGAATATTGGGAAGAAAACTACAGGCTCAGTTGTTGTCCAGAGCACGCAATATCCAAAAACATACTGATTAGCTACAGCATTTTTTTCAGCAGCCGCCAGAAGTTGAATTTGAAATGAGTGCCTTTACAAGTTTTTATCATTTGTCAAAGGATGTTTTAAGTCAACAGCACCGTAGAAGAGTTTTTGATCACGAATTAGGATTTGTAATCTTTCAATTCCTTTCTGAGATAGTTCATTCCAGATATCCAAATATGATTTTCCGATCATCCAAACCTGACAGTTAAGATTGGGTTTCAAAAGACGTTTGGTTTTCTTACTGTTTGATATTGTCATACATTTGTCGAGCTTGTTATTCAGCTCTAATTGGATAGGTCGGGGTTTGGAATCCAATAGAGGATTATATTAACCAAGCCACCGGAAAAATTTGATGCATATGTGGTTCACGTTAACTCACGCAAGGTTTTTGTTAACTATTTTAAATCATCGGCTTGGTCATCTATTGTCTTATTTACTTTATAAAGGATAATGGTTTTAGCTGACAACTGATCACAAACAGTTTGATCCAGAAGTTTTCCGATTGCATTTGCAAAGTTTTCTGACTGAATTGACGCTAGTATTGAGAATATAGTCAGCAAAACATCAGAAAACGCATATCCATTATTTATTCATTTCGTGATTAAGAGATATCCGTTTTACATACTATATGACCAGCGTCAAACCCAGTTTTGGATGTGGACTGGTCACATGCATATGTACTTGACGACATTTTTCCGACAATTTTGAAAGTATGGGAAAAATCAGTGCATATAATCTACTCAAAATCTCACCTGATATTGATGCATGGTTCTTTCCCTAAAAGAACAATTAGCGCAGTCTATGAGATCTAATTTTGAAAAATTGTCAATTTTGTTTTTATTTTCATTAAAGAGAGAAAAGAGAGAGAGAGAGAGAGAGAGAGAGAGAGAGATTAAGAGAGAGAGAGAGAGAGAGAGAGAGAGAGAGAGCGAGAGAGAGAGAGAGAGAGAGAGAGAGAGAGAGAGAGAGAGAGAGAGAGAGAGAGAGAGAGAGAGAGAGAGAGAGAGAGAGAGAAATTAGTCCCCCTCTTATAGACCAAAAACAAAATGAAGCAGAAAATTTATGCTAAACCAACAGAATCCTAGGAATCTTTACAAATGTAAAATGTGATATCGAAAACGTTTTGTCGTTCAGCTGATCAAGACAAATTGTACAATTTCTAAGAGTGTGGCATAGCAGTAATATAAAATGTTTCCTAAGGCAAGATTCATAATGAATTGTTTGAGCAAATATCCACATGAAAAGGATTTTTTGTATTGCTAAAATTTTGAAAGCACTTGATGAATTGTAACCAAAACTGTCAACGCATACAGGATATGCAATGGAACGACACCAAAATACAAATTGTATTTAAAAATAACTGGCTTATAGGAAATGCAAGCTTTCGCAAAAAGAAAAATTTTTTGCGGAAGCAAAATCGTTTGTTTTAACTAATTATTCCGTTGATTATTCCTATCACTTGCCGCTGTTTCGGAGAAAAATCTCAAGGCTTTCAACCCTAGGGTAAATAAATTGTTTCTGACAGATATGCTTTTTGTTTCTTACGCATTCACCTGAATTCTATAGTTCCAACTCATCTATTGCGCTAAATCAATCTTAAAATTTTGTGACTGAAATATTAGTTTGAAGTTGCTTGCATATATCCAAGCAATTGAGTCAAAATAAACTGCCGTTTAATCGTTTATGGAAATTTGTTTATGGAAGCAAAATGATCCAAGCAGAGAGCCCTGATCAACGCCACTGATAACTGGTAATTGTCGCAAACTGAGAAAACTATTATCAAATCCCAAGCTGTGAAGATTACAAAGCAGCACAATTATGGGGACTTCATTGAAAGCTTTGGCATTATTGAGACTAAGTGTATATAAGTATACAAAATGTTGACAACACAACAAGATATTCCAACAACTGGACGAGAGAACTCTTTTTAGACTGCATTGGCAACGATGATTATTAGACATCCGATTAGAAAGTTGCAGAAGGTTATGAACTGCAGATAGGATAAAGAAGGCTATAAATTAGTTTTGGACAAATTTGAAGAATTTTAGAGGATAAATCTAAGAAGCAATGGCCCAAGCTCGCCTGGCGAAAGGATTAGTAGATAAAGGATGTTAGGAGGAAACAAAAAAACCAATTCACTAAGGTGAATATAAAAGAAAACTGAGTCAGGTCTCTTTGGAAACTGTTCATCGCTAAAAAGTATAAAACCAAGAGTTTGGTGAATTGATTGACAATAAGATCATCACTTGACAATTCATTGCTACCATCAACTATAGAGATAGAAGGTTTTGTAGCATTAAACTGTGTAATTGATTGAAGCATCTGAAGAACCCATAGATGCCTGGTAAAAAAAATTGAGCAAGTTCTCTACTTGCATGGACTACTCTTGATGACAACTGAAGTTTTAATAGCAGGATTTTCTTTGCAAAGTTGTCAATTTCTTTGACAGCGAAGGTGTTGAAATTATTGTAGACTAGATTCATATAGTGGTTCAAATCGATTTCACTCAATTCTTTGTTTTTGACATTCGATAGCAGGGATGATAACAGATAGTTGTAGAATGGACCAAAATTGACTCATAGAAATGTCGGAAAAAGTATTTTGTTCAAGATTTGGTGAAGGCAGTGAGTTCACTGTGAAAGTTGGGAACGCAGATTGAGAGAAGAAGATCATTTTTCTAGAAACACAATCTAAGATGATCGGCTAACTCCACCAAAAACTGCTGTGTACGATCGAATCAAAGTAACGATCATAATAACCCACAAAGTCCTTCTCCAGTTTTTTGCTGGTTCCATGGGCTGATTAGAAAAAAGAAAATGGAGACAATTTGAGAAGAATAGAAAAAACAAGATTCCAGCGCACAATTACTTGATATTAAAACCATGTCAGTACTGGCTGTGCTGAAATCATCCAATAAACAAAGAAAGAAAATGTTAGCAGGCGACAAGAAGCTGCAGATTATTTAAAGTCATGATAAACGAAACCATCTTGATATAGTCAACAGCTAATTTGCTGATTTTAGATTGATTACAGAGTTGTAGGAAAAAAACTACAGATTTGGCTGTTATCCAGAGCAAGGAATAATAAAAAAATTGCCGGATAGCTACAGCAATTTTTTTTCAGAATTAGATCTTAACTTTTTCTAGTGAGAGCAACAACACCTCTTTTCTTGCGTTTTTTTCTGTCGTTTCGATTAGCTATACTGAACAAACCAAAAAATAAGAGCGAGGTTTTTGTTAATTGCCAACAAGCCAAGTTGCATTGAATATAAGGATATCAAAAAAATTCGAACTAAAAATTCAAGAATAGTGACTGCTTTTTCGAAGATTTGCAGAACCTTTTACACTTAGCAGGCAAATTTCTCGAGAATTGTCTAAAACTGAATTTGGAATGAGTGTCTTTACAATATTGTCAATTGTTAAGGAGTGATTTATGTCAACAGCTTTTGTAGCACAGCTTTGGGTCACGACCTAACATCAGTGTTCCCTCGAATCTTTTTTCAGACATTTTGTTTCAGATGGCAAATTTGATTTTTTGATCATCCAATCCTGACAGTTAAGATTAGGTTTCAAAAAATGTTTGTCTTTCTTGAGCATGTTTATGTTTGATATATTCATACTTTTGTCGAAGTGTTATGCAGTTCTAATTCGAAACGTCAGGATCTGGAATCTAATTGAGGATTATTTGAACCCAGTCAACGAATAGTTTTATTGCGTAGGTGGTTCGGCATTATTGAGACTAAGTGTATTCAAGTATACAAAATGTTGACAACATAATGAGATATTACAACAACTGGATGAGAGAACTTTTTCTAAACTGCATTGGCAATGATGATTATCAGACATCCGATTAGAAAGTGGCAGAAGGTTATGAACTGTAGATAGGATAAAAAAGACTATAAATTAGTTTTGGATAGATTTGAAGAATTTTTGAGGAAAAATCTCAGAAGCAATGGCCCAAGCTCGCCTGGCGAATGGAGTAGTAAATAAAGGATGTTAGGAGGAAACAAAAAAAATATTTCACTCAGGTGAATGAATATAAGAGAAAATTGAGTCAGGTTTCTCTGGAAACTGTTCATCGCTAAAAGTATAAAGCCAAGATTTTGTTGAATTGATTGACAACAAGATTGTCACTTGACAATTCATTGCTACCATCAATTATAGAGATAGAAAGTTTTGTAGCATTAAACTGTTTAAATGATTGAAGCATCTGAAGAACCCATAGATGCCTGGCTAGCCAAAAAAATTGAGCAAGGTCTGTACTTCCATGGATTACTTTTGATGACAACTGAAGTTTTAATGGCAGGATCTTCGTTGCAAAATTGTCAATTTTTTTGACAGCGAATTATTGTAGACTAGATTCATATAGTGGTTCACATCGATTTCACTCAATTCTTTGTTTTTGACATTCGATTGGAGGGATGATAACAGAAAGTGGTAGAATGGACAAGGAATGACTGAAAGAAATGTCGCAAAAAATATTTTGTTCAAGATTTGTTGAAGGCAGTGAGTTCACTGTGAAAGTTGAGAACGCAGGTTGAGAGAAGAAGACCTTCTTTTCTAGAAACACATTCTAAGATGGTCAGCTAACTCCACCAAAAACTGCTGTGTACGATCGAATCAAAGTAACGATCATAATAACCCACAAAATCATTCTCCAGTTTTTTGCTGGTTCCATGGGCTGATTAAAAAAAAGAAAATGGAGACAATTTGAGAAGAATAGAAAAAACAAGATTCCAGCGCACAATTACTTGATATTAAAACCATGTCAGTACTGGCTGTGGTGGAGTCATCCAATAAACAGAGAAAGAAAATTTTATCAGGCGACAGGAAGCCGCAGATTAGTTGAATTCATAATAAACGAAACCATCTTGATATAGTCAACAGCCAATTTGCTGATTTTAGATTGATTACAGAGTTGTAGGAAAAAACTACAGATTTGGCTGTTATCCAGAGCAGGAAATAATCAAACAAATTAGCCTTTTCTTGTGATAGCAACAGCACCTCATTTCTTGCGTATTTTCTGACGTTTCGATTAGTTATATTGAACAAAGCAAAAAATAAGAGCGAGGTTCTTTTTAAATGCTTACCATCCAAGTTGCATTGATTTTTTTGAAGACTTGCAGAACCATTTACACTTAGCAGGCAAATTTTGCTAGAATTGGCTGAAGCTGAACTTGAATTGAGTGTCTTTACAATTTTGTCAATTGTTAAGGAGTGATTTATGTCAACAGCACTGTTGAACAGTTTTGGGTCACGACCTAATATCAGTGTTCCCTCGAATATTTTTTGAGACAGTTCGTTTCAGATGTCCAAATATGTTTTTTGATCATCCAATCCTGACAGTTAAGTTGAGAACGGTTTTCAAAAACCATTTGTCTTTCTTGAGTATGTTTATGTTTGATATAGTTATACATTTGTCGAAGTGTAATGCAGTTCTAATTCAAAATGTCAGGATCTGGAATCTAATTGAGGATTTTATTAACCCAGTCACGGGATAGTTTTACTGCATAGGTGGTTCAAGTTAATCCAAGCAAGGTTTTTTGTAACATTTTTAAATCATTGGCTGCGTCATCTCTTGTCTTATTAACTTCATGAAAGATAAGTGTTTTAGTTGATATCTGATCACAAACAGTTTGATCCAGAATTTTTCCGATTGCATTTGCAAAGTTTTTTGACTGAATTGACACCAGTATTGAAAATATAGTCATTAAAACATCAGAAAACGTATATCCGTTATTTATTCATTTCATCATTAAAACCTAAGAGATATCCGTTTTACATACTATATGACCAGCGTCAAACCCAGTTTTGGATGTGGACTGGTCACATGCATATGTACTTGACGACATTTTTCTGACATTTTTGAAAGTATGGGAAAAATTAGTGCAAATATTCTACTCAAAATCTCACCAGATTTTGATGCATGGTCCTTTCCCTAAGAAAATAATCAGCACATTCTATGAGATCTAATTTTGAAAAATTGTCATTTTAGTTTTTTTTCATTAAAGAGAGAAAAGAGAGAGAGATAGAAAGAGAGAGAGAGAGAGAGAGAGAGAGAGAGAGAGAGATAGAGAATATACTCCCCCTCTTTTTGACCAAAAACAAAATGAAGCAGAAAAGTTATGCTAAACCAACAGAATCCTTGAAATCTTTACACATAGTTCAAATGCCTGGCATATATAAAAGCCAAAAAATGTTAAGACGAAAATCTTTTCAAGCCGGAAGATGTTTATTTGCGTTTTGTTTATGTATATCCTCCCTAATTTTGATATGTCTGATATTGTTTTTGGGGTTCAAAACTGCATTGATAAAGATAGACTCAGGAAGAAGTTTCAGAAAAGTCGACGATGTAGAATTTGGATTTTGTGACTTTTTCTGTTATTTCAGTTACGAGCATCCCAACATATGTAAGATGATTTATCGAAAACATTTTATTGTTCAGCGGCAAAAAAAAATTTGTCCCAAATCTTAAAGATGCCGTAGCTTAATATAGTATGCGTCTTAAGGCAAGATTCATAATGACTTCCTCAAAAAAATCCACTTGAAACCAAGATTTTGTACTGTTAAAGTTTCTGAAGCATTGGATGAACTTCAATCCCAAAAGTCGAAGCATAAAAGATAAGAAATAGAACGAAACAAGAAAATAAAGTGTAATTAACTTTAACTGTCTAATGCCACGTAATTGCGGGCTCTAGCGAAAATTTTGTTTTCATCTAATCTTTCACTTACTAGCTCCTTGCCGTCATTTCGGAAAAGGATTGAAACCCTTAGGGTAGCTATATATGTTTTTGACAGATATGCTTTTTTACTTACGCTATTACAAGTATTCTAGTTGACGTGACCCAATTCATCTATTGCTTTATATCATTCTTAAGTTTCAATGACTGAAAAAAAGTTTGAAGTCGTTTGCATATATCCATTCCATTTTGTAAGTGGAAATTGCACTTTAGATATTTAATAAAATTCAAAATAACTAAGCTCCAAGCGCGGAGCCCTGCGCAACGCCACTGATAACTGTTAAATGTCTTGAGAATCTTTTATTTGCCACATTACATTGCGACAGATAATAGCTATCCCGCTCTCCAAAAAAAATTAATTTTCAATCAAGTTCTATAATTCCGTGTGTATTTTTCATGACAAATGACGTTTTGATGTTGCAGAAGCCAAAAAATGTCTGACTCAATTTCTCTGAACACTTCTAATTTTTTGACAGCAAATGGTGTACGAAAACCTGTAGAATAGAATTAGATAGTTGTTCACATTTGGTTTTAACTATTTCTTTGCTTTGAAATGTGATAGGAAGATTGATAACAGATGGCGTTAGAATGAACAGAGAAATGACAAAAAAGAAATGTCAGAAAAAGTGTTTTGTCTAAAATTGGGAGAAGTCAGTGAGTTCACTGTGAAGGTTGAGAGCATAATTTGAGAGAAAAAGACCATCTTCTGAGAAAATTAATTTAAAAGCACTCTCTAAGATGATCGGGAAACTCAACCAAAAACACCTGTCTACGATACTTCAAAGTAATGATCATTTTGATCCACTCAGACATTGTCCAGTGTACTGCTGGTTCCATGGGGTGATTAAAAGTAATATAATGGAGAGAACTTGAGATGAGTAGAAAGAACAAGCTTCAAGCGCAGAAGTATTAGATAATAAAAAAACCATGTCAGTGCTCTTTGTGCTGGAGTCAATCAATAAGCAAAGAAAGAATCTTTTCTAGCGACAAGAAGGTGCAGATTTTTTGAAGTTTTAATAAACAAAACCGTCTTGTTATAGTCAACAGCCAATTTACTGATATTAGAATGAAAACAAAATATTAGGAACAAAACTACAGATTAAGCTGTTGTCCACAGCACGAATTATCTAAAATCATACTGGATAGATACAGCATTTTTGTTTAAAATTAGACTTTAGCCTTTTTAGTGAGAGCAACAACACCTCAATTTTTGCCTAATTTTCTGTAGCGCCGATTAACTTCATTGAACATACCGACAAAAATAAGAGGTCTGTTTTTGCAGGTCTCACCAAGTCAAGTTTCAATGAGTGCTAGTTCAAGATATTCCAACTTCTGGAATACAAAACTCTTTTTAGACTGCAATGGCAATGATGATTATAAAATTTCCCATTAGACAGATGCAGAAAGGAATGAACTGAAGATAGGGTTTTTTAAATCATTGGTTTTGTCATCTCTTGACTTTTTTCTTTATAAAGGATAATGGTTTTAGCGGATATCTGGCCATAAACATTTTGATCTGAAATTCTTCCGATTTCATTTGCAATTTTTCAATGTCTAAATTGACAATTTTATCAAGAATATAGTCAGCCAAACATCAGAAGACGTATATTCGTTATTGATTCATTTCTTCATTATACCTTAAGAGATATCTCTTATACATACTAAAATAACAGCGTCAAACACAGTTTTGGATGTGGACTGGTCATATGCAGATGTACTTTACGACTTTTTTCTGATCTTTTCAAACGTAACGGAAAAACCTGTGCGAATAGTTTACTCAAAACTCCACCGGATTTCGATGCATGGTCCTTCCGTGAGTAAAATATCAGCGCATTCTATGAGATATAATTTCGAAAAATTGCCAATTTAGTTTTCATTTTCATCAGAGAGAGAGAGAGTGAGAGCTTTTAGTCCCCCTCGTACAGACCATAAACACAATGAAGTAAAGAAGTTATGCTAAACCAACAGAATCCTTAGTTCAAATGCCTTATATGTATAAAAGCCAACAAATGTTTAGACGAAAATCTCTTCAAGCTGGAAAACGTTAATTTGCAAGTTTGTTTAGATATATACTCCCTATCTTTGTTCTGTCTGATATGGTTGTTGAAGTTACAACTGAATTGATACGGACAAACTCCGGAAGAAGTGTCAGACAAGTCAACGATGTGGAAATTGGAATTTGTCGCCCTTTCCTGTTATTTCTGTTAGAATCGTCCAAAGATATGTAAGATGAGATGGCAAGAACGTTTTATTGTTCGTGCATGTCAACAAAATTTGTCCAAGTTGTAAAACTTGTCCAAAATTTTGCTCAATTTTCTAGAGCTTTGGATGAACTGTAATGTAAACTGTCAAAGCATGCAGGTTAAGCAATAGAACAAAACCAGTATACAAAGAGTATTTAACCTTAACTGTCTCATGCCACAGAATTTTTTGTCTAATCTAACTGTTCACTTACATGTTCCTTTCATTTGTCGTCATTTCGGAAAAAAGTTTGAACAATTAGGGTAACGAAACTTGTGTTTGACAGATATACTTTTTGTTTTTACGCCATTAACAGGGTTCTAGTGGACGTGATGCAACTCATCAATTGTGCTAAATCATTCTTAATTTTCATTGACTGAGATGATAATTTGAAATTGTTTGCAAATATTCATGCCATTGTGTCAAGGGAAATTGAAGTTTAGTCATTTAGTCAAATCCACAATAACAAAATTCCAAGCACAATGCCCTGCGCAATGCCAGTGATAACTGTTAAATGTCTTCAGAATCTTTCCCTGGTCAATTTACATTGCAATAGATTTACTACCAAAGTGGGACTCGAACATTGAGATAACACAATTATCGTTTTCCAAACTGTGGAGTTTACCGGGCAACGCCTTGAGGGGAATTTCATCAAAAATGTGGCATTTTTGAGATAAACTGTATACAAATTGTCGCTAAATGAAAACAAAACGTATTCAAAGCATTCTAACAACTCGAAGACAGAACAGATTTGAACAAACTTTGAGAAAAAATTTTAAGGAGCAATGGCCGCAGCTCCCTTGGTGACAGGAGTAGTACAATAAATGATGTTGTGAGGAATGAGTAAAAGTATTTTACTCAGTTGAATACAATTAAACACTGAGTCAGCTTGCTCTGGAAATTGTTCATTGCAAAAAATGAAAATTCATGAGTTTGTTAAATTGATTGACAATAAGATCATCATTTGAAAATTCATAGTTACCATGAATTTTAGAGATAGAATGTTTTGTAACTCAAAAGTCTTTGAATGATAAAAGCGTCGTTTTGTAACTCAAAAGTCTTTGAATGATAAAAGCGTCTGACGAAAGCGTCTGAAGAATGCGTCTGAGGAACGCATAGCTGGCCGGCTAGCCCAAAAGCTTTTTTGATCAAGTTCTGTAATTCCAAGGGTTTTTTTATGACGACTGACGTTTTGATGTTCTGGATGCCGATTGATTTTTGATGCATTCTCTCTGTGAATTAGAACTTAGTTTTTTTAGTGGGGTCAACAACACTTCAATTTTTGCCTATTTTTCTGGAACCCGGATTAACTATATTGAAGATACCAAAAAATAACAGGGCTGTTTTTGCAGGTCTCATCCAGCCAAATTTCAATGAGTGCTAGTTCAAGATATTCCTCCAACTGGAATAAAGATCTCTTTTTAGACTGCTTTGGC